>NC_045551.1:55691828-55716828 GCF_009769535.1 Thamnophis elegans | reverse complement strand
CCTATCAACCATTGAAGCTCTCTCTCTCTCTGGGAAGTTTGCCCCAAAATAATCAAATCCTCAATTAGAAAATATGTCTCGGTCATTCTGAGAAGTTGATTGTTAAATGGGTTGGAGAAGCTGAACTTTATGTGAACGTGTTTGGCCATAAGAGGCTTGAGGGTCATCCTCCTTTTAACCCGAAATAGACCAATAAGCTACGCAAGCAACTTTATTTTCATGAATATCCGTCTTTCTTGGCAGAGCCAGGGTGCATTAGTTTAAAATCAAACAGCGTATCAAGAAATCATGAAAACCTGATGGCACCTTATTGCAAATGAAGAAAAGATAATGTAAATTTCAGCTTGAACAGGTTTATTTGATTGGTTGGTTTTTTTTTTTTTTAAAAGGTTATATTATGTCATAAAGATTCCTGAAATAAGTTACCCTTCAGTGTCAAGAGGTGAAAAGGCCATTTCAAGATTAGTTTTTTTTTTAAAAAAAATGGAACAATATGGTCAGCAATATTAATTCCAATAAAGGGCCCGTAAATCCAGAAATAGCTTCTTTGATTACCTGAAAATGTTGTTCATTTCTTGCTCTGTTCTTTCATTAACTTCCTGCCTTTCCTCTTGAAGATTAAGAGCCTGCGTACAATAGCTCCCTTCATTATGGTCACACATAGACTTGTGAGCCATATTAAGGGTGACTTCTGTGATCCAAAGTCATCTCACAATCTCAGCATCAGAAATTATTAAACAGGAAATTTACTGGCGTCTTAATTTACACCAGTGTATTCATATACTCCAGGGTTTGGAAGATTGATAGCTGTGCGTTGGCGCAGTGGTTAGAATGCAGCATTGCAGCCTAACTCTGCCCAATGCCAGGAGTTCGATCCTGACTGGTTCAAGGCTGACTCAGTCTTCCATCCTTCCGAGGTCAGTAAAATGAGGACCCAGATTGTTAGGGGTAATACGATAACTCTGTAAACCGCTCAGTGATTGCTGTAAAGCACAGGTGTGTTGCTCCCGGTTTGGCCCAGTTCGGCTGAACCGGTATTAGAATTCAGGCCTGGGTCGCAGAACCGGCAGCGATCCAGGCCTGTCATACCCCTGAACCGGTTCCCTCACCACCGCTGGGCCACGGCCATTTTGGATTTAAATTACTGTGCGTGCACAGCTCACTGTAAATTGTTCTGCGCATGCGCGAAGAACAATTTATAGTGAATAGTGCACGCGCGCGGGTTTTAAACGTAGTAAAACCGGCAGCAACCCACACTTGCTGTAAAGCATTATGAAGTGGTATATAAATGTATTGCTATTACTATTTGCTGTGCCAGCACACAAATAATTGAAATGGGGATCTATAATCAAGAAAGGTGGCTCAAAAAAGTAAGAGGTGTTGGGGGTGAATGGGAAGGCATCTTATACCACATTTCCTAGCCTAGTTGTGTTGGGTATCAACGTCTGCCATCACCTGGCCGTACTTGAGGAAGCTTCATCCAGTTGGTTAGAGAGCGAGTGAGTTTTAGGTAAAAAGCAGAAACCAATTGGACAAGATAATGTAATTGGTACATTATTTGCAACAGAATCCCCATTCAATGAAGTACTCTGATTCCTATGAATATTAAACCCAATAGCTCACCTAGCAGTTTGAAAGCCTGCAAATGCGAGTAGATTAATAGGTACCACTTCAAGTGGGAAGGTAACAGCGTTCCGTGCACCTCTGCATGTAGCCATGCTGGCCACATGATAATAGAGATTGTCTGTGGGCGATGCTATCTCTCTCGGCCAAGAAACAGAGATGAGCATTGTACCTTTCCCTTAAAATCCAATGATATATAGCAGCTATTGCAGCCTACAAAAATCTACACAAGTGTTGCTAAAGAAAAGAGCTGCTGATGGAATGCTCTAGTATGTGTGTGTGTGTGTGTGTGTGTGTGTGTGTGTAGGGGGCACTGGAGAAATAGCAATATGCCAGGTAAATCTATTTATGGAATTACATTTGATTAATAGAGATGCATGTTACAAAAGCCCGCTCATTTTTTAATGGTTGTGATTGGTAGGAATTTCAAGTAGAGGAGATTATTAAACAAGGCCCCAAATGGTACTCAAACTCTCTATCATTTTAAGGAAAAGGCTGTTGGGTTAAACCCATGAATTTGCATCAACACTAACTGATTATCACACATCACACATCCTTCCCTTTCCTAACTCACTCAGCATGTGGCCCAGCAATAACTATCCAATGAGTACTCAGAAGCACAGTACAATATACTCATCTCACATGAGAAATAATTTCTTTTGGAAGGATACTGAGTGAATGATTGCCCTATAGTTTGAGTTACTGAAGCATTTCCTTAACAATCTTTTTTTTCCCCTTGACTAATAAAAATAGGTTGATTTTGGATAAAATTCTGGATACCTCTCATGTTGTCTTGCTTGAAAGAGATTGCCAGTTACAGATTAAAAGCTAATGGGTATCAGAGGAGGCAGCAGCAGTCATAAAATAAAATCTAAATTGGTAAGAATTAGGTTTAGACAGACCAATTAGTCAAGCATGAAATTTCAAGGATGGATAACAAATTAACAGAGTTGGAAGGGACCTTATAGGTCATCTAGTCCAACCCCCTGTCAAGCAGGACCCTATGACATTTCTGACAAATGGCAGCCCAATCTCTTCTTGAAAGTCTCAAGTGAAGAAGCCCCCACAACTTCTGAAGGCAACTTCCGTTCATTGGTTGATTGTTGTCATTGTCAGAAAGTTCCTCCTTATTTCTAGTTTGAATCTCTTCTTGGTCAGTTTCCATCCATTATTCCTTTCTGGTCTTCAGGTGCTTTGAAGAATAGCTCGACCCCCTCCTCTCTGTGGCAGCCCCTCAAATATTGGAACACTGCTATCCTGTCTCCGCTGGTCCTTCTCTTCACTATACTAGCCATGCCCAGTTTCTGCAACCCTTCATCGTATGTTTTAGTCTACAGTCTCATAATCATCTTGGTTGCCCTTCTCTGCATTTTTTGTAGAGTCTCAACATCTTTTTTATAGCGTGGTGACCAAAACTGGATGCCTTACTCTAGGTGCAGTCTTACTAGGGCTTTATAGAGTGGTATTAGTACCTGGATCTTGATTGTATCTATTAATACAATTTAGGATTCTATTGGCTTTTTTTGGCTGCCGCTGCACACTGCTAGCTCATATTTAGCTAGTTGTCCACTAAGATTCCAAGTCCCTCTCACTGCTATTAAACCTGTTTTCACCCAGTTTATATATGTACTTTTGGTTTTTTTTATAAAGTGTAGGACTTTACTTTTCTCTATATTGAATTTCATTTTGTTAGATTGGGCCCAGTGTTCAAGTCTGTCAAGATCCATCTGGATCTTGAGCCTGTCTTCTAAGGTGTTAGCTATTCCGGCCAGCTTAGTATCATCTGCAAATTTGGTTAAGTTCCCATTCTATTGGTGGTCAACCAGATGCCATAGAAAAATCTGAAGAAGATAAGAATTTCTCATATCTCAAAACAAGATGCTTGTTCTCAGCACCCAAAATCCAAATCAATTGTTTCTGAACATGGCAGTCTCATAGGTGACAAATGTTGGTAGACCCAGAGATGGAAACTTTTGTCTGCACAGTCATCAGTAAGATTTATAGTTACAACAAGGAAACCATATGTCTATTGTCTTCTCTCTTACCTTCATATCTAACTTGGATAAAGTGTCCTGTCTTCAGAAGTTGGATCTATGAGCCAACCAATTTAATGGCTACAATCAAACAATTGAATTGAATTGAATTTTATTATTTGTATGCCGCCCTTCTCCGGGAAGGACTCAGGGCGGCGAACAATTCAAAAAGGGAAAAAGGGGGAACATAAAACAAAATACAGATAATTAAAATAAGCAAGAGTCGCGCAACCATACAAGTCGAGAGGGGAGGGAACTCATCAGCCCCAGGCCTGCCAGCAAAGCCAGGTTTTGACGGCTTTTCGGAAGGCCTGGAGAGAGGTGAGGGTCCGAATCCCTGCGGGGAGTTCATTCCAGAGGGCCGGAGCTGCCACAGAGAAGGCCCTCCCCCGGGTAGTAACCAGATGGCATTGGCTAGTAGACGGGACCAGGAGGATGCCAACCCTGTGTGATCTAATGGGTCTTTTGGAGGTAATTGGCAGCAGGCGGTCTCTCAAGTACCCAGATCTATTGTGATTGCCTGTTCAGTCACCTTAAACACAAGGAATATTTGTATCAATAGGAGATCAAGCTTTGGAGTTGTGCTTTGCATCGCTTTCAGGGAATGTGAGCTTCTTCATCATTGCTAACTGAGCAAGCCGTGATAAATCATGATAAATGAGCAAGCCGTGACCCTCAGGATTGTCCCCCCTTTGTGGTTGTCATTCACCTTCAACAAACACAGTGTGAGCAGTGGCAATTCCAAACACAGGTAGTAACTCCAACTGCAGTATCCAAAGGTAAACATATTGGTATCTAACTACCTGTAGCCAGCAAGTAGCAGTTCCTTTGGCATATTTTCAAAGATGCTTGTATCTGCAATCTGAATAGCGTCTTTCATGAAATCCTCACTCACAGACCCATCCCTCACTGGCTGTTCATTGGGAGGGGAGTGTGGCAAAAATGATCTGAGTAGTGTATTCTTTCCTCTCTCCCCATCCAATCAAGCGATACCAAGTTACTCGTGTCTTGATAAAAAGCAATTTAGCCTTCATCATAAAAAGAAACGTCGTTTGACATTTTACCGTCTTGTTTTATCCACATTAATTGAGAAGTCATTTCTTCCCTGTTGGACCAGTGTTAGCATTTTAAGGCCTTACTTGTGCACTTATATTGATCTAAGCAAGCATCTTTTTTTTTTAAATTACAGTGTCATTAGTTTATAGTGCAGCATACAAAGAAAATACAAAAGTAAATAATGGGGGGAAATAAGGAAGGAAAAGGGGAAAAGAAAAGGGGGGAAAGAAAGAAAAGGCATTGATTTCAAAACAGTTCAGTTTAGTAGAATAAGGTATTAACATCAAACTTCAACTTTTTACTTTTACATAATAGTTTAAACTAGTCATTGCTATAGCAACAAATCTATCTAATTGGTAAAACCCAAAATCAAAGTTTCTTTTCTCCACCCCACCTCAAGCACAAAGTCTAAAAGCAGTTTCCAAGTAGAAATAAAAGTATTTGTATTTTTTTTCTTTAATCAAAGCTGATCTGTGATATTTAACTTTATATTTTAGTATGTCTAGCTAAGACATTGCCAGGATGGTTACACTGTGTCCAATGTTTTAATGTGTGTATATAATAAAAAAACTTTTTAATTAAAAAAACAACAACACCAAAGCTGATCTAAGCAAGCATCTTTGTTTTGAATTCCATCCCATCATTTGTCTGAAGAATTACAAATAATTCTGAAAGGAACGGTTGTTTATAATGTACATGTGGTCAATTCCTGCTTAATTCAATGTAGGGGCATAAAATACAATTGGACAAATCCTGTTTATTAAGGTAACAGAGCTGATTCAGACACATTCTTAATCTGCAGACGTCAATACAATTGCTTGATTTAAATAACGCAGTTAACTGATCTCAGATGTTTGGAAAAGAATGTCTTCAAAAATAACTTTACACTTTAAATTATTCCCTGATATTATTATGGTTGCATTCACACATGATACACAACCAGTTAAAACAAATTGTGCTTTTGGAAAAAAAAAATCGAGAACCAAACTTCCGGAAAAGCTACATAACTATGGTTACTTTAGCCCGTTCCTTGTTTGTTTTCTCTGTCTGTCAGTCCTCGGAAGAAATGTGTTATGAACTAGGAAGAAGGATAATTTAAAACCTCACTGGCGTGTCTTTCTTGTAAGCCAATGAAAATTTCTCAACTCTCCCTCCCATATATATGTGTATGTGACTATATGTATATATGCATGAGTGTATGTGTCTAAAATAGCCTAGCTAAACTACTTAGGTAGTATCTGCTTTGTTTTTAGAATCTATCCAGAGTTCACTACATGATACCTGGATGTAATCAATCGATCCTTCCTTCCTTCCTTCCTTCCTTCCTTCCTTCCTTCCTTCCTTCCTTCTTTCCTTCCTTCCTTCCTTCCTTCCTCGCCTCCCTTGACTCTGCTGGATTTTGTATAAGCCACCCAGACTCATTTCAGTTTTGGGAGACCATGTAAATGCGATGAAAAATGAGATAATGAAGGACTGCCTTGAGTTTCAAACATGATAAGCAGGCTCCATTATATTTATAACTCGAAGACCACCTGTATCCATTCACATTTGTTCTGGTTCTCCCTTCCTTCCTTCCTTCCTTCCTTCCTTCCTTCCTTCCTTCCTTCCTTCCTTCCTTCCTTCCTTCCTTCTTGATTAAGAATCTTTCCACTCTGCTCAGTGTTATCTATCCAACACTGATATGGCAACAATTTCATTCCTTCAATCAAATGAGAATCAAAACATCTTCCAAGAAAAAAACAACAAGAAAGCCCAGTGTCTTTCCCCAGGATTGTGCAGAAGAACCAGGTGTGGCAAAAAATCATAGATAGTATTCACATTGTCCCCTCTTGTCAGAAATAACTCAGGAAGCCATCCTAGTTAGGCTTTCTCCCTCCCCCCTTCCAACTCTGGGTCACTGTATTTATAGCCCTGTATTTATAGCAGCATTAAACTTCCTTAATCTGTTTCCTTCTGCCTAGGTTCTGGATCGCCCATAAAGTTAAAGCACACAAGCTAGATTAGATTTAGAACTTATGACTGATGTCGGGAACCTGCCTGCAGACTGTCTCTCTTTGATTTCCCCCAGAACAGTTGCAAAGCTGAGAATAAAAATCAGAGGGCAATTTGCTTGCAACTTGGTCTGTGGGGAAGTAGCGGGCTATCTTTGTGTTCTGCTTGGTCATCAATAACTGATGAGCTCCCAATTCCCCCATGCATGAGATTAACATTCTCTCTTCTTGAACCTCATGGGCCGGCAAACTCAAAGGGAGGAAAGGAAGATAGCAAGGAAGGCCCATCGTCAGAGCTGCTGCTCATACATTTTCCTCTGTAACTAAGGGAGGAAACTTTACCCAAAAGGTTTACTTTTTATGAGTCCTGATTCAGTGTTGGCAACTCATTAAAACAGCCTGGATACAGTGTCCAAGTTGGGAGGGGGGGGAGAGAGACCCTATCAGTGCAGAATTTACTTTTGAGCAGATTATGACAAGGATGATCTTCTTCTTCTTCTTCTTCTTCTTCTTCTTCTTCTTCTTCTTCTTCTTCTTCTTCTTCTTCTTCTTCTTCTTCTCCTTCTCCTTCTCCTTCTCCTTCTTCTCCTTCTCCTCCTTCTCCTTCTCCTTTTTTTATTCTAATTCTAATTCTAATTCTTCTAATTCTAATTCTTCTAATTCTAATTCTCCTCCTCCTCCTCCTAATTCTTTTCCTCCTCCTTCTAATTCTTCTAATTTTTCCAATTCACCTCCTCCCCCTCCCCCTCCTCAACTTTGGGTCTCAAGGGAGATACAAAATTCTGGTTCTTGCACTTCTAGCAGCCTCAACCATTGTTATCTATGCTGTTGTAGTGTGTCTTTGATATTGTCTCTCCATTTTCTTCTGGGTCTGTTATCTTGTTATCTTTGGCCTTCTTCTCTTTCGGACAGTGAGGAGGTTGGGGAGGAACATGGGCCAGTCCTTGAGTCTGGGGAAGGCTCTGATGAGGGCTCTGTGTCAGAGGCAGAGAGAAGGGCCAGAGCTGTATGCCAGTTACCATCTGCCTTCAGAGTCAGACATCAGTGAGGCAGATGAACAGTTGGAGCCTGTCCCCGGTGTGCGGATGCACAGAGTTGACAGACAAGGGGAACAGCTAAGAAACAGGGGTCAGCTTGGGAGTATGGCCACAGGTGGGAGTTCCTTGCCAGGTTTTGCAGATATCGGCTTGGCAGCTCTCCAAGCCAGATAAGGTCTGGGACTGTAATCCTCCCTTGAAAAACTTTGATGGATGTGAATGAGCAGAATTCACAGTAAATTAATAAAATCTGCATAAAATATAAAATATAAATCTGTGGCCAGTCAGAGGTGGTACTTACAGGTTCTCCGAACTATTCAAAATGTCTGCTGCTGGTTCTCCAGAACTGGTCAGAACCTGCTTTATGTTATGTTTATTACACTTGTATGCCGCCCTATTCCCAAGGGACTCAGGGCGGCTAACAAACAAGGTAGGGGAGAGGGGGATACAACAACGGACAAAGGCAAAAACAAAATACAGCAACAGGATTAAAAAAAAACCTCCTCAACAGCCACAACAATTCGAGTGGGGCTGGGAACTCATCAGCCCCAGGCCTGCCGGAACAGCCAGGTCTTGGTAGCTTTGCGGAAAGCCTGAAGGGTGGTGAAGGTCTGAATCTCCACGGGGAGATCGTTCCAGAGGGCCGGAGCAGCCACAGAGAAGGCCCTCCCTCGAGGGGTCGACAGTCGACATTGGATGGTATTCGGAGGAGGCCCAATCTGTGGGATCTAATTGGCCGTAGGGAGGTAATTGGCAGGAGGCGGTCTCTCAAGTACCCAGGTCCGATACCATGTAGGGCTTTAAAAGTAACGACTAGCACCTTGAAGCATGTCCGGAGTCCAATAGGCAGCCAGTGCAGCTCGCGGAAGATAGGTGTAACGTGGGTGTACCAAGGTGCCCCCACAATCGCTCACGCGGCTGCATTCTGGACAAGCTGAAGTCTCCGAATGCTCTTCAAGGGCTGCCCCATATAGAGCGCGTTACAGTAAATACCACACACACCCTACTCTTTCTCTCTCTCACACACACATACACACAGAGCCATTTATATATAGAGAGAGATTGTTTTATTTTTTTCCAGCTGGAAATGAGATAGCCGCAAAACCCTTCCTTCTGTATCTTTTTCACTCTATGAAAACAGGGTTAGAGATCAATTGATTTACCATCACAATTGATTACGTGACTTTCCTGCTATCTCTCTTGTGGCAATAGGCAGACCCTCGTATGGATCTTTCATTAGAGAAGTCACCGAAAAGCTGAGGTTCACTGGAAGCTTATATAGCTTGTCACTGACTCCTTAGTCCATTAACCGGGCATTAAGATTATTTAATGGTTACACATAAAAACCCAATTCTTGTGTCATTAGATCCAACATTTAAAAAAAATAACTTTGAAAAGAAATCCTTATAAGCTCTTAACATTGATTTCCTGCTGTATTTGAACTTAGAAAGAGGAGAGGGTTATTGTTTACTCACGTAGTTTCTATGTTGTTCTAACATTTTAGGTTATCCTAGTCTTTTATGAGAGAGAGAGAGGAGGGAAAAAGAGGCATTCGTGTATCTCTTTTGTCCATTCTTCTACTTAATCTTATTGGCTATGGCAAGCAGTCTGATGTTAGCGATGCCCAAATGGTGCCTTGGCTATATCAATGCCACACACACACACACACACACACAGTGAATTAGGGAAGTTATGAAAAATGATTTCTGATGGGACATTTATTGTGTAACTACCTGTAATTCCGTGACAAGAACCACCATATAATTAATATATAATATATAATATATAATATATAATATATAATATATAATATATAATATATAATATATAATATATAATATATAATATATAATATATAATATATAATATATAATATATAATATATAATATATAATATATAATATATAATAATATATAATATATAATATATAATATATAATATATAATATATAATATAATATATAATATATAATATATAATATATAATATATAATATATAATATATAATATATAACAGTGGTCCCCAACCCCCGGTCCGCGGACCGGTGCCGGGCCGTGGAGTACATGGCACCGGGCCGCGCAGTGGCCGGGGGTCATGATCGCTGCAGCGGCCGGGGGCCATATTTGCAACTTTGTAGTCCTCATGAACGCGCCCTTTCTCTGCCCCCCCCGCTGCCCCAGATGTGCGGGGCTGGGGGGGGCGAGGGGAGGCCCGATCTCCCCCCCCCGCCCTCTTGCTCTGCTCGCCCCGTGAGGGAAGGGGCGGCGGCGGCGGCCTCGGCCTCGGCCCGAACTTGGGATGCTGCTGGCGGAGGCTGCCTGGGAGACGAAACTTTGTCCGCGGACTCACCCGGCCCGCCTGCCCCGTGGAATGACGAGGGGGGGGCAGGAGGGGGCGGCGGCGCTGCATTTTCCTCCCAAGGAGAAACTAAGGTTGCGGGGGGGAGGGGCGCAGCGCGGCCGTTTCGGGGGAACTTGGGGAGCTTTGCCGTTCCGAGAGGCGCTTCGCACGCAGCCCCACCCAGGTGGGAGATGTTTTCCTCCACCGAGGCGGGGAGGGGGGGCTTTACGTAAGACTCGCGGCGCAGCTCTGCCCCCCCTCCTGGAGTGTCACCTGCCTCCCGCCCCTCCCCCCCGCCGCTCCGCCGCAGCGCTTTTTGTGTCAGGCCGGCGGGGCTCTCGGGGGCCCTTCGGCCGCAGCCCGCCTTCTCCCCCTCTTCCCTTCATGGAGCGCGGCGCGGAGGCCCACCCCCTCGGAAGCAGCCGGCCTCCGCCGCGCCAGCCGCCCGCCCGCCCGAAGTAGGACACAGGACCATCTTTTTCCCCCGCCGAACTGCAGCGAGGAAAAAGGGCTGCCCGAGCGAGCGGATCGCGGGGTCGGTTCCCCCTCCCTTCCCCCGACGGCCAAGGAGGAGGAGGCGGGGCGGCCTCGTGGGCTGTCGGCCTTGGCGTGAAGGAAGCCCCCCCCCGCCCTGTGGAACGCGCGCCCAGGATGGCCGCCTTCCCACCCGCCGGTCCGGAAGGCCGAGGGAGGCTCGTCTGACTGGTCCGCGGCGATAAAAAGGTTGGGGACCACTGATATATAATATATAATATATAATATATAATATATAATATATAATATATTTATTATATATTATATATTATATATTATATATTATATATTATATATTATATTATATATTATATATTATATATTATATATTATATATTATATATTATATATTATATATTATATATTATATATTATATATTATATATTATATATTATATATTATATATTATATATTATATATTATATATTATATATTATATATTATATATTATATATTATACATACAGTATATACATACATACATACATACATACAATGAAGAGACCTATAAAAAGGGAATTAATGTAGAATGTTTGCAGACAATCAAAGTGGACAATTCAGTTTCTCCTTCCTGCTATGCAAATAATTTGCAAGCTTTGATGAAGACATGAAGATATTTCAGAAAAGAAAGCTTCTCCCACGCTAAGCTACCATTGCAATCTTTTGATACTGCTTCTGCCTGCATTAACCTGTAACAGAATGGTGCTTTAGTGAAAAGAGAGAAAGACCTCTCTTTGCTTCAGAGAATTATTTAAAGATAAAATATTGTGTGTTTAAGATCCCAGGAAAGTTTGATGGTATAGATAAATCTCTTTAGTGTGTTCCATAATTGTAAAGCTAATCTCTTGATAGAAATAGAGACCGGGAGCATTTTTAATTGAGCAATTGCTTATAATTCCATTTTAAATAATCATGAAGGAGAATGGCTGGACTTGAATCTCCTTAGATAGATAGATCGATAGATAGATAGATAGATAGATAGATAGATAGATAGATAGATAGATAGATGATAGATAGATAGATAGATAGATAGATAGATAGATAGATAGATAGATAGATAGATAGATAAGATTAAGTAGGCTTGCTTTGAGTCTCCCCTCCCCTTTTGGTTGTGGTTTCCCCGAGTTGTAGGTTCCTTGCCCTGAAGATCATCGTAGTTCTCCCCATCCACATTCCAGTTGATAGTTTTGGGGTGCCAGTCTTGAGCAGCAGTTTGTTGCTTATACATTGCTTGAAACTGAACGTGTTCCTTTTTTACTCTGGATTGTAAAAATTTGCTGTGGACGGCAAAAGGAGACAGGGATGGCATAGGATGAGATAGTTAGATAATGTCATCAACACATTGAGTATGTGTTGTCACATAACTCTTTGTGTAGGTGTGGCGGTCACCCATGGCCCAGTGCATAACAGGGCATGCGCAGCCATGCTGAACCATACAGGAAAAAACAAGTCCCAAAAGATAAAACATCCTGACCAGGATATGACCATATATAGACAGAGCTTTCCTGAGCAGTAGATTAGCAATTGTAGTTTGACAGGCTGTTTTTAATCACATGCTGATTGCTCCTCCTGCCTTTGTCCTATCTCAATAAAAGGGGCTACCAGACTCCATTCTGGGTCGCCTCATCCCGAGAAAGCTCGTGTCCGTGTCTTTTCTCAACATTGGCTTCATGAGGCGAACCACGGGTACTTCACAAGTATGAAAGTGGGCAACGTGCAGTAGAGGATAGGGGTCCTGGCATGCTGTAGTCCACAGGGTTGTGAAGAGCCAGACATGACAAAAATAAAATTTACTATAAATAAACAAAAATAGGTGTAGTTTTATCTATCTATCTATCCACCCACCAATCTGTCATGAGCTGTAAGCCATAATCATCACAATTATGACAAATCACGGCTTGAACTATCTTGCTTTGCATGTAATGAGTCTATCTCATATATTAGTTTCACCTTTTAAGTTGCATTACTGAAATAAACTTTTGCATGATATTCTAATTTTTCGAGTTACACACACACACACACACACACACACACACGCACGCACGCAATAATACCATAATTAATATTACTACTGGATTATATTTGATTATAGATAAAATTGTATAGGGCGATTAGAAGGGAAGATTATATTTTAAGAAGGGAATAATGGTTATAATTATACTGTGTATAAAATTATGCTTATTCAAAAGTGGGTTGATACAGACAGCACATTGCCATTGCAGAAATGGAAACGTTGTGTATAACAAAGAAAAATATATAATAAAATATTTTTTTTAAAAAAGAGTCAGAAGTATTTAAGAAGAAAGCATAAAGAAAATTGCAGCTAGCCAACAATTAAAACAAATCGTAGAATGGTCAGATAACCAGAGAAATCTGAAACTGGATAAAAAGAGAGGAAAGAGAAACATACTTTTAATTAGATTTTATTTCCGTGGGAAAAAGTATAGGCATATAGTCCCTGACTGATGTTTGCGAACCTGGTGCAGTGGTTAGAATACAGTGTTGCAGACAAACTTTGCCCACTGCCAGGAGTTCGATCCTGACCGGCTCAAAGTTGACTCAGCCGTCTATCCTTCCGAGATCAGTAAAATGAGGAGCCAGATTGTTGGAGGCAATAAGCTGACTCTGTAAACTGCTTAGAGAGGGCTATAAAGCACTGTAAAGTGGTATATGAGTCTACATTCTATGGCTATTCTGGTTGTAAGTTGTTACAGTCGTCAAGTGTGTCAGCCACATTACCCACCCGATTTTACGACCTTTGTTTTGTGTGTGCCAATTTGGCGGTTGTGAAGTGAACCCATTGTTTGCTACGGGGAACTCATTTTTGCCAAAAACCGGAAGTGACAGATTTGAACACTGGGCCCTATCCAACAAAATGAAATGTACTGTAGAGAAAAGTAAAATTGTACAGTTAGGCAAGAAAAACCAAACGTACAAGTACAGATTAGGTGACACCTGGCTCAAGAACCAACAGATGGATGGAAACCATTCAAGGAGAGAAACAATTTAGAAGTAAGGAGAAACTTCCTAAGAGTGAGAACAATTAATTAATGAAATAGTTTGCCTTCAGAAATTGTGGGTGCTTTATCAGTGGAGGCTTTTAAGAAGAAATTAGACAGCCATTTGTCTGAAATGTAGTATAGGGTGTCTTCCAACTCTATTTTTATCTATCTATCTATCTATCTATCTATCTATCTATCTATCTATCTATCTATCTATCTATCTATCTATCATCTATCTATCAATCATCTATCTATCATCTATCTATCTATCAATCATCTATCTATCATCTATCTATCTATCATCTATCTATCTATCTATCTATCTATCTATCTATCTATCTATCTATCTATCTATCTATCTATCTATCATCAATCTATCTATCAATCATCTATCTATCATCTATCTATCTATCTATCTATCATCTATCTATCAATCATCTATCTATCATCTATCTATCTATCTATCTATCTATCTATCTATCTATCTATCTATCTATCATCTATCTATCTATCTCTCAATCATCTATCTATCATCTATCTATCTATCTATCTATCTATCTATCTATCTATCTATCTATCTATCATCTATCTATCATCTATCTATCATCTATCATCTATCATCTATCTCTATCATCTATCTATCATCTATCTATCTATCTATCTATCTATCTATCTATCTATCTATCTATCTATCTATCTATCATCTATCTATCTATCTCTCAATCATCTATCATCTATCTATCTATCTATCTATCTATCTATCTATCTATCTATCTATCTATCTATCTATCTATCATCTATCTATCATCTATCTATCTATCTATCATCTATCTCTATCATCTATCTATCTATCTATCTATCTATCTATCTATCTATCTATCTATCTATCTATCTATCTATCTATCTATCTATCATCAAGATAGGAAGATGTAGAGAAATCTGGCCCATAGAATAACCAAGAACTAGGCATGACTGAGTGGATAACATCATACATGTGAGGGTAAGCATGTGTTTCATGCAATGAAACCCTCTTGAGAAGGAAGGATTTCAAGCATGTATGCTATTCTGAAAAATATGACTCCAAAAAGTCTAATCCATACTAATGTCACACAAATCGACCACCTAACATTCCTTCTGCTCCTTAAATGACAAGCTAGTTAATGTTGTGATGTTCATGGTGTTGTGTCTTTTCAAAAAGATTCAATCTTTGGAGCATGTAATAAACTATGGTAAAAAAAACCTTAGAATTCCCAAGTTGTTGTTGTTCTAACCGAGACTTCCCAAGAGCATGCAGCAAACTCCTCCTCCCGATAAATTTCCCTTTTATTAATTTACTGTGAATTCTGCTCATTCACATCCATCAAAGTCTTTCAAGGAACATTATCTGGCTTGGAGAGCTGACAGGTCAATATCTGCAAAACTTGGCAAGGAATCTCAGAGAGACATGAACCAATTAAGCGAACTAATTGTCTCCTGCAAACTCCACTCCCCTTTTGCTCCTGCTTTTTTCATCTGGGAAAGGCCATTCATCTTTTACCTGTAGCTTTACTCCCAAATCGACCCCTGTTCTTTAGCCGTTCCCTTCATCTGGCAACTCTGCGCATGCGCATAGTGGGAACAGGCTCCAGCTCTTCATCTGCCCCACTGATGTCTGACTCTGAAGGCAGCTGATAACTGTCAGATGGCTCCGGCCCCCTCTCTGCCTCTGACACAGAGCCCTCATGATAGCTGGCCCCAGGACTGGCCCACGTTCCTCCCCAATCTCCTCACTGTCTGAATCCGCTGCCAGCTCTGCTGGCTGCTGGTGGGCCACAACGGTTGCCAGGATGAGCATCACAACTCTAGGAATAAACCCAAGGCTAGAAAAGGCCAAGCAAAGACTTTTAGATCATTTCCATCATTCCCTTGGCACTTAAAGTTTGGGTTGACCAATTTTGTTGCCCTGTCTGAAAGGAGAACAAAGAAAGGAAATGGAAACACATCTCAGTGCCATAGGAATGTAAAGCTGGCAACGGGGAAGAATAAAACATAAGGAGAATCGTTTTGAGATCCCAGTAATTTCAAACCAGCTGTGACACCCCTGTTACGGGAGCCTCTCTTCACAGCCGACGTCCCAGCGAGAGAAAAATCTACCTGCCATTTCTGCATCAAGGACACACTTGGAAATGCAACAAAAACAGCATGGGGAGTCTTGCATGCCTGCTTGCCTCCACAAAGGTTGCCACGCAATTTCATGCGGGCATTTTATCAGCAACAGATGGGCTTTTAATACCCTGCTAATCCATATTTTACATACAGCTTGGGTGCTTTGTGTGATAACTATGATTAAATAAAATCACTTTAAAAAAAATAAAGCCGTTGAGGGTGGACACAGAAGCTACGACAACTTGTGTCCCAGAAAAAGAGAGAGAGAGAGAGGGAGAGAGAGAGAGAGATGGAAATAAGACATTCAAAATGTTTGTCTGCCTTGTGAACAACTCGTTCCTTTTAAATATATTTTCAGCCTCAATTTTTTAATTGCCATTTTTCAGATAACGTGTAGATCATACACAGGGGAAGCTGTTCCTCTGTGCAATGTAGTCAGACCTTAAAGGCCTGAATTTTGAACTTTTTTTTAAAAAAAAAAACCTTCAAAATGTGAAACAAATAGCTAGTCATCACCAGCGAACCAGTTGTGAAGGTAAGTGCAGCCCGGCTCTGCCTTGCATCGTCTCAGTTGCCCCCCCCCCCCCCAAGCAAACCTCAACCAAACTTAGCTGAGACAAATCCCTAGGATTTGTACATGGCTGCATGGGAGTCTGACAACAGCCAATAGAATACATGTTCTTGCACAGGAACAGGAAGCTCAAGTCCAAAATCCAAGAGAAATACTTCCCACCCCACTCTGAACTCCATGTGGTGAGCTGCCCAGAATCACATATGTTTGGTGGTTCTACTTAATGAATAAATGGACCTTCTTTCCAATCAGCCTCCAGCAGTGGGATGTGACCGGTACGCCCCGGTATGGGTGTACCGGTGCCTGCTGGGATCACCAGGTATCGTTCCGCTACGGTGCTCTGGAGGGCCCACCTGCCTGCCCTTCTTATCTGTATTTGAGCTGATCGGGGCTTTCGCACATGGGCACAGAGAGTACGGCACCTGCGTGACACTCTGCCGAGCAGCTGGAGCGTCGCGGGTGGTAAGTATGCATATGCACGCTGCATGTGTGCACGTGGTGGACGCTTGGCCCCATTGCAGCGTACTGGTTGTAACGAAACAACAATAGACACGAAACACGAAACAACACGAAACAACAATAGACACACAGCCAGCACCAATCAGCACCAATCTACCAATCATGATACAACCACACAACCAATCATTCCACTTACTGAAACAAAGCCAGCAACTCCACACACCCCCACCAAGATTTATAGAAAGATGACAGCTCCAACCACGCTTTAAGCCAAAAACATCAGCCTGAAGATGGCAAGTAAGACCTCGTTGAAACATTGCCAAGACAATCTCAATCTTACACGGGAAAAGACCTGAATTCCAAAGTGTTAATTGATTTCTCCTTTTTCTCCTTGAGACACATAGGCACATACAGACATACAGGTAGTCCTCAACTTACGACCTCAATTGAGTCTGAAATTTCTGTTGCTGAGCAAGACAGTTGTGAAGGGAGCTTTGCCTCATTTTATGACCTTTCTCGCCACCATAGTTAAGTGAATCACCGCTGTTGTTAAGTGAATGTCACGGTTGTTAAATGAGTCTGGCTTCCCCATTGATGTTGCTGGTTAGGAGTTTGCCAAAGGGGATCCCATGATCCCAGTACACTGCATCCGTCGTAAATATGAGTCACTTGCCAATCATCTGCATTTTGATTGCATGGCCAAAGGGGTGCTGCAGTCGTCGTAAGTGTGAAGAATGGTCATAAGTCACTTTTTCGTGCCCTTCTAACTTCGAACAGTCACTAAACAAATCATTGTAAGTTAGGAACTACCTGTATAAGAATATTTGCAGAGCAGGTACTGGATGTGGGAATTTATCACCTTTTCCATTTTTACACATTAGCCTCAGTGAAAATAGAGAAATAAATCAGAGCAGTTGCTCTTAAAAGAAACACCTGTTAATATTTCTCCTCCGACATGTTTTCTTCCTCCAATTGTCTAATCTCTTATTATGAATTTCCAATTCAATGGCCACAAAAAAAGGAATAATTTTTTTTTAAAGGTATTTGTAAACCATAAAGGTAAAGGTTCCCCTCGCACATATGTGCTAGTTGTTCCCGACTCTAGGGGGCGATGCTCATCTCCATTTCAAAGCCGAAGAGCCAGTATTGTCCAAAGACGTCTCCATGGTCATGTGGCTGTCATGACTAAATGCCGAAGGCACACAGAATGCTGTTACCTTCCCACCAAACGTGGTCCCTATTTTTCTACTTGCATTTTTACATTCTTTCGAACTGCTAGGTTGGCAGAAGCTGGGACAAGTAATGGGAGCTCACTCGGTTACGCGGCGTTAGGGATTTGAACCGCCGAACTTTCTGATCGACAAGCTCAGCATCTTAGCCACTGAGCCACTGCGTCCCTTCTTGTACACAATACACCTTGATATAAGAAATCCAGAGTTACAACCTGTGCAAGTTAATCTACTATCAGTCCAGACAATTCTTCTATTGTTAAACAATTTTTCCTCCTGTCAATAACATTTCCCTAATGTTCCGCTGAATTCTCCTTTCCTGTAATTGAAAACTAGGCCTTTATTTGATTAACTTGGCTTGAATCCATTGAAAATTACCTTTTAAGAAAAGAGACCAAAAAAACCTTCTCCTTCAAACATGAAGAAATGATTCTCTATGCAATGCTCTTAATATCTCAAGGAAAAAAAGGATCAATAGCTTCTTTCCTAAAATGATTCCATCTGAAAATTGATTATTTCTAATGAAGGCAGATATGAACTAAAAGTTCTGAAATAATGATTATGTAACCTTATTTTTTTATGGCCACTGTTATTAACAGAAAAGCGAAGATTATGGGCAACTTTAAAGATTAATGCTCTTGTCCCAATTTATTGCATGCATTGGCTGGAATAATAATATGGTTTTTTTTAGATAAAATACATATCCAATATGAATATCAATATGGTAAAATTAACTCATCAATATAACCGCTCATTTAAAAAAAAATATCTACAAGGAAGCTTTCTTGACAGGATATGGTATAGCAGATATATTTGTAGCAGTGGGAGATCAAAATAATGTGCAGGATGAATAATGTGAAGGAAAAGATAAATTTGAATAGCAAGGAATAGCTTTAGAAATAGAGATGAACATTCTTCTAGTTGATAAGGTCTTTGTACAACACAATACCCAATAATTGTAATTTTTAATATTTAGGAACATTGTTTTGGAAATCAATCATACAGCTGATCCAAACTAAGTCCAGATGGATCCATGGGTGAGAAATTAATACCAAAACACAAGAAAAGAATTTGCCATTTAAAGCTTCCTAATCAAAATATATGGCATCACAAATCCATATAGCTTAGGGATTGTACCTCAATGGTTGCTATTTCCTTTAATTCAATACTACACCAATGCTGTAACTCTGTTATGTAGCAGGGCCCATAAAACACTTTACATTGTGTTATAAAAGTTTAAACCCTAGCGATAAGAAGCACAGAGTCGGTTAATGTCTATAATTTGTCTGTGGTTTAGAATCTAAATTTGTCCATCGTTTAGAATCTAAAGTTGTCCAGCACCAAACTTTCTCCAAAAAGTTCTCATCTACTAGTAGCAGACAGTTTGAAATCTTCAGCTTTTATAATATATTCTGCACTTATTCAGCACACCGCTGTTAACTGATGCGGGATTAGACAGCGGTTTCCCTATTTTGACTTTCTCCAGTCTATTAGACAGGAAAGCAGCAATCCACTTGTGCAGAAGTCCAGAAATGCCATGAGATTTAATTAGAGCAGCAGTTTATCATGTACTACTGTATCAAAAGCCTTAGAAAAGTCTATGTAAACTGCATCTACAGCTTTACCTTGACCAAGACATCTAGTCCAGATATTTTTACAGTGCAAAAGTTGTAAATTACAGGACGAGTTTTTCCTAAAACCAAACTGTTTGTTGGATGGCAAGTTATTTGCCTCTAAGTGATGAATGATGGATTGGTTTATGATTGATTCCCTAACTTTGCATGTAACACAACACAAATAAATTGATCTGTAATTTGTTCTTTATAACTGCTTTGGTTTTTCTTGGTACATATAAGTTTATAACTCGATTAATTTCAAGTTAAAAAAAATGTTATAAAAATCTTCTACATTTGACAACCTGGAAACAGATGGTGCCAATTTAAAGATGCTAGATCAGCAGTTGTTAAAGCATAGTTTGCTTTTTTAAAATTATAATTCAAAGAACAGGCATTAAGATCCAGTTCAGGGGGATACAAATTAATACAAAAATTAAGCATACTATGATCGCTGTTAGAAAAGGGTTATTTAATGTGTAAAAACTTGCCTTGGGAAGTTGTGGGAGCTTCATCACTGGAAGCTTTCAAGAAGAGATTGGGCTACTATTTGTCAGAAATGGCATAGGGTCTCCTGCTTGGGCAGGGGGTTGGACTAGATAACCCACAAGGTCCCTTCCAACTCTTTTAAATTGTTAAATCATTTGAGTGAATAGAGGCAGCAGGGAATCGTAAGCCATTCAGAGTTATCCTCTGATAAGATGGATGGCCAATAAATTTTATAAACAAGCTAATGAAAAATAAAAAATCTCAAAGTGATACCCAATTACCAAAACTGCAGTAGTATTTACAGAGTATAACATGAGTCACATGTATACCCTTAAAGAAAAGAATCAGAAAGCCACCCTGTTAAACAACCTAATATTTGTCTGCAATGGGACTATATTCCACAATAGATAGATAGATAGATAGATAGATAGATAGATAGATAGATAGATAGATAGATAGATAGATAGATAGAGGCAGGCAGGCAGGCAGGCAGGCAGGCAGGCAGGCAGGCAGGCAGGCAGGCAGGCAGGCAGATAGATAGATATAGATATATGGGGAAAGTGGCTTAGGGGTTGAAGACCCTGACCCAGGCTGCTTTTGCCCTAATATAATCTTTTTAGAAATGCATTCATGCTCACTTTTTCTCAGTGCATTACAGGCAGATCGGGGCTGCATTGCTGGCCCATTGCATCCAAAGATGGAAGAATCTCCTAACTTCAGAAAAGTGTTATCTAAACCAAAGTGATTTGACAGCTTTTATCTCAATTCCTTGACTGCTGCTTAAGAGGATTAGTGACACTGGGTAGGTCCATGAGCGTAGCTGACAGTAAAAGGATCAATTGCAACTTATAGCTAAAAATCAATGGGATGTGTCTCGCTAAATTGGACTGATCCTCAGGTCGCCATAGGGAACGCTTCCCCCTTTCCTTATTTAGTTACAGGCTTAGCATCCAGAAATGATAATAATGAGACTCCTTCGAGTCCTTTGAAATAGATAGTCTTAATTTTTTTGTTGTTGCAGTTAGAGGTTAAACCTGCTCCAGAGGATGAGCCAGCAAGACACATTCTTGCAAATTGGATCCTGCTGCTTTAGTGATTATTTCAAGTTCTTTGCAGTAGGAGACGTATGAAGGATCACATATTTTATCTGTGTGTGTGTGAGAGAGAGGGAGGGAGGGAGAGAGGGAGGGAGGGAGGGAGAGAGAGAGAGAGAGAGAGAGAGAGAGAGAGAGAGAGAGAGAGAGAGAGATTGATTGATGGGTGAATTTTCAAGTTAAAGTACAGTCTTATTTTGGCCAAGCTGAATTTGCTTTGTGAAGAATACTTACTTGCTTGGAAAGAAGAGGAAAATAGAAGAGGAAAATATTGGACAAAATACATACGTGTTTGGAAAAGATGATTACAACAACATATTGACTTGAAACCTGAAATATTCCTGTTGGGGATTTTACCAGAAACTTATAGCAAAGAAAATGCATATTTGATTATCTATGTAATAACCGCAGCTAGAATTGTATTTGCACAACACTGGAAAAGTGAAAAGATTCCTACAGAGGAGAATGTGATCAGGAAAATACTAGAATGTGGCAGAAATGAACAGATTAACACTGGCAATTAAAAAGAAAGAACAAACTGATTATTATATTATATATGGCAATTATTTTATCTATGGTTAGAGAATAAATATAAAAATTAGAAATATAAGTAGATGAGTGAAATATAGAAAATGTATTATAAGAGTTAAAAGAGTTAAATTAATCAAGGAGAGGATTGTTACAGTATTAGACATTTAATGTATTGGTATTAAGATAAGAATAGATTAAATATTGAATATGCTTATGAATTTTAACTGTTACTGCACAAAATATTTGTACTCAGATGACACACAGTTTAATGGAAGATGGATTGTTTGTATTAAAATAAAATAAATTAAAGGAAAGGAAAGGAAAGAAGAGACATTTGTGGTTAGCTCTTTAAATCTTTCCTCCTCCCCCCCCCATCTCCAGGTTGTGTAGTCTATCTCAATCCATTCCCATGCAAAACTATTTTAACTCCTCTGTAGTCTTGCAAATCGTTCTTCTCCCCTCTCCCCAGTGGTTCCAAATAGTGGGTTTAACAGAATAATAGAGCTGGGAGGGACCTTGGAGGTCTTCTAGTCCAACTCCTTTACCATTCTAGACAAATGGTGGTCCAATCTCTTCTTAAAAACCTCAAGGCATCAAGAAGACTTATGGACCACTTGTGATAAATCGTCCTTGTTTTGCTGCATCATAAATTTTCCTACCTTCTCTCTATGGAGATTCTTAGTCATCCAGGTCATGGTTGTTCCAAAGGTGCTTTTTTCAAGAGGCAATTGGACTTTCTGGCTTTTCTTTGAAGAGGTTTCACTTCTCATCCAAGAAGCTTCTTCAGCTCTGGCTGGATGGTGGGGAATGGAAGGATTTATTCTCCTTGCAGACAGCTGGTCATTTGCATTGCTTTAGAGAGTTGTTAAGGCCACATGGAAATTTATTTGTGTCCTATGGGTTGCCTGAGTAGTGCGAATGGGTTCTGGAGCCTTCTTGGAACTGTTGAAAGGATTGTATTGTAGACTGGAGATAGATGATGTCATATCCCTCCCCCTCTGTTGAGAGAGAGCTATTCGGTTTTGACATAGTTGACTGTTTCGACCCCTCTTTCATATCAGCAGCCCTCTCTGTCCAAAATGTACACTTTGCTGTGTTCAAAAGATGGACATTTGTCTTTTAAATGCAGATGGACTGCTGAATCTTGTCCTGATCGGTTTTATACCTAGTTAAGAATATAAAACAATAATTTTTGTCATTGCATGTATTAGACATATTTAAAGTATTGTTCGGATTAATTTAGAAACCCACTTAATGCATATAAATAACTTGTAGATCCCCACAATTTTTACGAAAAAATAGTGAATTATTATAACCAATCATACCATAGTCACACACATAAAAAACCCCTCTGGAATTAGAGAAGTAAATCTTTTTCTTCCTAGTATATTCCCACAAGTGCAGAATCTGCTGTTTGGATCATGGAATGCCAATTTGGAAGGTCAGCTGCGTCTCCAGGCCGCAGGCTGTGGCTTGCATGTCTTTGTTGATGGTGTCTTGCCATCTCTGTATTGGATGCCCACAAGGTTGCTGCCCATTGGCTTCTAGTTGGTAGGCAGTCTTGGCAATGGTGGAAAGTGCTGCTCTCAGGACATGTCCATAACAGCAGAGCCGGCCTTCTTTCATCTTCTCTATAATTGGTGCCACACCAAAATGTTGTTGAATGGTGTCATTTGTGATGTGGTTAAGAAGGGAGATGCCCAGGGGTGGGTTCCGGCAGTCACTACTGCCGGTTTGCACATGGGTGCGCCGTGCATGCATCTGCAATGCAATAAAAATTGTTCTGCGCATGCGCAGAAGCAAAAAACAAGATGGCGGTGCCTATGCCGCCGCCCAGAGAACCGGTTTGGCGCAGGCCTGGGTTACTGCCGGTTCCAGAGACCCAGGCCACCAAACCACTACCAGTTCGGCCAAATTGGGCCAAACCGGCAGGAACCCACCACTGGAGATCCCCGATATCCAATGGGGCATTTGCATTTCCATGGCACGGAAATGCTGCCCAGCATTCCATGCCATGCAGTGCAACCTGGTGGATGATTATCTTTTATTTATTTATTTGTTGAGCATGTATAAGATAACAGATATAAGTATAAACATGATTATGAATACATGAAATGGATACAAATAAATGACATTGGGACAGGGACGGTAGGCACGATGGTGCGCTTATGCACGCCCCTTAAAGACCTCTTAGGAATGGGGTGAGGTCAACTGTAGACAGATTAAGGTTAAAGTTATGGGGGTTTGGGGATGAAACCACAGAGTTGGATAGTGCATTTCAGACATTGGCCTCTCTGTTGCTGAAGTCCTATTTTCTGCAACCGAGTTTGGAGAGGTTTACCTTAAGTTTGTATCTATTGTGTGCTCCTGTATTGTTGTGGTTTAAGCTGAAGTAGCCATTGACAGGTAAGGACATTGTAGCGGATAATTTTATGTACTATGCTCCGGTCAGACCGTAGGGGGCGTAGCTCGAAGTTGTCTAAATCCAAAATTTCAATCCTGGTGGCATAAGGGATTCTGTTAAGAGCAGAGGAGTGGAGGACTCTTCCCGTGAAATATTATATTATAAATATTATATGTAAATCTTAGATTTAAGACTTCAACTCTAAAGAAGGTGGACATTTTTCGGTATCTGGAATCCCATCTCCAAGGCAATGGCGACATGAATGGCCAGGTGAGAGTACAGGTAAACGCAGCCTGAATCCATTGGCGAGATCTCACTGGTGTGTTATAGTTTCTAGTTTTATAGTTATAGTTTTATTGATTTGTATGCCGCCCACTCCCGAAGGACTCCGGGCGGCTTACAATAAAACAAGGGAGGGGGGAATAATACACAAACAACATTAAAATATACAACAATCACAATCTCCAGGGGCTGGATATATCGAAGGCCCCCCGGCCTGCTGGAGCAGCCAGGACTTAACAGCTTTGCGTTAGATGACAGATGAATGCCAAACCGTCTTAAATCTAAGAATTAGAGAAGTAAATGGTGTTTTATTAAATAAGAAAATGCAACAATATTATTCTAAGAGCCACGTATTTGTTTTTACCATTAAGAATTGCAATGTGAGATATAATAAAGAGTGTCTAAATAAGAAATAAGGGAGAGCCATCGTGGGTGCAATAAACTTTTAACAATAGGTTCATAAGATTATACTAATTAAAGATAATCTTGTTTGAACTGTTTTTTTGCATTCTAGGGAAAAATAATTTGATGCCGTTCTATTGGAAGGACCACTGGTACAAAGACTC
>NC_045551.1:55659328-55686828 GCF_009769535.1 Thamnophis elegans | reverse complement strand
AGCATTTTCTTAACATTTTCAAATGCAAATCTCTCCCACTTTCTCTCCTAACCAAGAAAACTTTAGAAGTTTTTGTAAATTCTACTTTCAAAATACATATGTTTTCCTTTCATTGGATAACAAACGTTAGGTTACATAAGTAAAGGTAAAGGTTCCCCTCACACATATATGCTAGTCATTCCTGACTCTAGGGGGTGGTCCTCATCTCTGTTTCAAAGACAAAGAGCCAGTGCTCTTCCGAAGACATCTCGGTGGTCATGTGGCTGGCATGACTAAACGCCAAAGGCACACAGAATGCTGTTACCTTCCCACCAAAGGTGGTTCCTATTTTTCTATTCGCATTGTTACATGCTTTTGAACTGCTAGGTTGGCAGAAGCTGGGGCAAGTAACGGGAGCTCACTCTATTACGTGGCACTAGGGATTTGAACGGCTGAACTCCCGACCTTTCTGATCGACAAGCTCAGCATCTTAGCCACTGAGCCACCGCGTCCCAGCTAATTTTCTGCAACAGCTATGAACGTCTGCAAACAAATTGCTCCAGAACAACATCTGGGGTAACCAAACATAAATTATACCCTCGAGTGAGTTATGTTGTGTGTCGTCTTGTTATAATTTTACATACGATTTAATAATGTATTAACTTATTATTGTACTACACTGTCATTTCATTTTGTGGTCTGATTCTCACTATTGTTCTGATCATTGATCAAATAAATGATTTTACTGACTTAGCTTTAAAAGATTAAGAAACGATGCTTAGATTGTGAGATTCAACCAGAAGAATCAAAGAAAAACAACAATTTCTCATTTCGTATTCTACATCCATATAGAGAAATCACCAGAACCCTCTCTAATTAGAGGCAGCTTTTCTCATCATGTTGGGATTTTACAGGCACATGTAAGCAATAAGAATACTTTTTAGGGAGTTACCCTGCTTGTCCTTAACCCCTGATACTCGATAGACTTGAACACAGGGCCCTATCTAACCAAATGAAATTCAAGAGAGAGAAAAGTAAGATTTTACACATAGACAAGACAAACCAAATGTAAAGATACAAATTAGGTGACATTTGGCTCAATAGCAGTAACTGCGAGAGGGATCTTGGAGTCCTACTGGATTATCACTTAAACCAGAGGTGGCATTCGGCAGGTTCTGACCAGTTCTGGAGAACCGGTAGCGGAAATTCTGAGTAGTTCCAAGAACCGGTAAATACCACCTCTGACTGGCACTGCCCCCATCTATTCTCTGCCTCCCGAGTCCCAACTTATTGGAAGGGAATGGGGATTTTGCAGTAACCTTCCCCTGGAGTGGGAAGGGAATGGAGATTTTGCAGTATCCTTCCCCTGTCACGCCCACCAAGCCATGCCCACAGAACCAGTAGTAAAAAAAAATTGAATCCCACCACTGACTTAAACATGAGCCAACAGTGTGCAGAAGCAGCCAAAAAAGCCAATACAATCCTAGGCTGCATTAACAGAGGGATAGAATCAAGATCATATGAAGTGCTGGTACTGCTTTATAAAGTCTTAGTAAGACTACACTTGGAATATCGCAACCAGTTTTGGTCATTACATTATAAAAAAGATGAAATATGGCATGCTTCTTTCCATTTTAAAAGTCTAATTTTCTTATCCAATTCATCCCATTCTGGAATGTATTTTTTTTTAATTACCCTTATCTAATTTTCCAAATCTTGTTGGAGATATCAGATTGAAATAGAATCAGATTGAAATATCTGTGGAGTGATCCACAGAGTTTATTTCCAAACTTCCATATAAGACTCCTAAACTTGTGTTGGACACACACACACACACACACACACACACACACACACACACACACACTACACACACACACCTAAGTACTCGATTGTATCAAAACTCATTGAATTTGGTCCTTGATACATTGTGAAAATGTTGCCCCAGTACTCAGTGTTTGTTTAGTACTTAACACACTGCAATAGGATGAGTGGGACAGCTGCAGACAATGGAGAGGAAGTCAGCCATGCTGGGAAGGTTGGTGCAAAAGGAGGGGGAGGACCACAGAAGGTGGAAAGGAAGCTGGCCATGCTGACATAGGAAAAGAAGAAGATAGAAAGGGTCAAATGCAGTGGTCGGTTTCAAAAAATTTTAGAACCTCTTCTGTAGGTGTGGCCTGCTTTGTGGGAATGGCTTGCTGGCCATGTGACTGGGTGGGAGTGGCTTGCCAGCCATGTGACTGGGTGGGAGTGGCTTGCCAGCCATGTGACTGGGTGGGATGGCTTGCCAGCCATGTGACTGAGTAGGCGTGGCCAAATTGTAAAATGTGGTGAAACTCACTTAACAATGCTCTTGCTTAGCAACCAAAATGTTGGCTCAGGAACTCTGGCATTGAAGCACGCAAGTCTTAAAGCTGTCAAGTTACAAGACCCTTGCACCCTTAATCCTTTAGGAAAAAAAACCCATGGGTGTTCAAACTTGACAGCTTTAAGACTTGTGGAATTCAACTCCCAGAATTCCTCCTCCAGTCATGTTGGCTCAGGAACTCTGGCATTGAAGTGTGCAAGTCTTAAAGCTGTCAAGTTACAAGACCCTTGCACCCCTAACCCTTTAGAAAAAAAAACCCAGGGGTGTTCAAACTTGACAGCTTTAAGACTTGTGGACTTCAACTCCCAGAATTCCTCCTCTCGCTCTTCATCTTGATGATGTGCGGATGTGCGAGGGGAGGGAGCTGGAACCGGTTCTAAACGGCACTGTGGATTTGTGGAACCTCTTCTATAGAAGAGGTTAGAACTGGCAGTTCAAATGGTAAGTCACCTGATTTGTTTGGAATTAATGCCGAGTACCAAGGTACCACTATGTGTGTGTGTGTGAGAGTGTTTGCATATGCATATGTTTGTAGATATGTAGTATACATACATCTAATCATATCAGTTGAAAACTCTAGTAATATTTCTGGTATCATAGATAGATATGGATAGATAATACAGATACACATACATTAAGCTGTTTACTTTTTTGATAAAGCCACTTCATGATGCTATTTGTAGATTTAAATTGAACTTTCCGTATTAATATGGTGATGGCAATCCATGTTATTCCCATCTGTTGTCCATATAGATCAGTGATGACAAACCTTTTCTGCACCAAGTGTCGAAAAGGAAGTGCGCATGTGCACGCATGGCACCAACTCCCGCAAAGGGAGAACTTTGTGCGTGCGCTTGTCAGGGCCACGATCAGGAAGAGGAGTTTCCCAGGGGTTTTTTCCCATGCCGAAAAATTTACTTCTGGGTTCCGACATGCACATGTGTGCTGGCGGGCAAGTCTTCCGGTTATTGCCATGCATGCGCATGTGCCGATCAGCTGGCCAGCACGCATGTTAACAATGGAAAATGGAAGACCAGCTCTTCCAGTTTCCAGCACTGCCGCACACCAAATGGCCAGCTGATTGTCAGGTGCGCATGCATGCCAGAAACCCGGAAAAGGAATGGCTGACACTGTCCGTGCCAAGCAACATGGCTTCATGTGCCACTTCGGGCATGTGTGGCCATAGGTTCGCCATCATGGATATAGATTAACCTAGATTTATCTATGTGGACAACAAATAGATAGACAGCAATCTAGATACATCACACGTGATTGCAAGTATTATGATGTTCCACTCCCATGCCTATGTTATAGCTGTGCTTTCTAAGTAAATCTGTCTCGAAAAGAGTTTGATTCTGATTCTGTTTTGGGAAAAATTATTGCACAAATTGATTATCTAACCTATTCTGTTGATGAAAGAAATGTCCTTCTGGGTTCGGCTCCAAGTGGGGAAAAAGACACTGGAGACATGGAGGCTGCTTGGAAAGATGGTTTATTGGTGGACAGGACCACATGGCTTGAGCCCTGAACAGAAAAGGTGATTACATGCTTCAATGTTGGTGGAGAAGAAGAGAAGGGCTGAGGGAGGGGCTTGCTAAGCTTTTTATACCCTGTTTAGTCCCACCTCTCTGTTTCCTGTTCCTGTGTAAGAAATGTATTCTGATTGGTTGTCAGACTCCCATGGGGCCATGCAGGGGCTACTCTCTAGGCTGTGTTTTGAATCCAGGTATGGATGAGTTCTCAGATGCCATGTGGTCAGTTGAGTAAAATTCCAACATTCCTTCCCCCTGCAGCTGCAGTGGAGGAGTCTTTATTATGTAAAAGGGGCTAGCCTGGCCTTTTCAATGGCCCATTAACTGGGGATGGGCAGGAAGCTACAGGCAACTATTCTGTCTTTTAAAACATGTTTCTTTTCACATCCAGAGAAATATTCTGCCTTTTCAATATTTCCTAGGATATTTCATTTTTCTGGGAGAGAGATGGATGATAACTTCCCACACTGTTATGGTCAAGTACTTCTGATATGTTTCATTTGAACCAGCTATCAATTTACTTCTCTGCTGAGATCAGATTTGTAAGATCTGGACCCAGAATGTTTCCTTATCTATGACTGAGCTCAGCTGGTGTAGAATCAAGTTGATGGCTTTTAGTGTTCGGTGTGCATGCTATGAAATTCTACCTATGTGTGCCAGACTGCTGACGTGGCCCTGTTATGGGGTATGAGCCTTTCGGCAGATAGCTAGAACCAAACACTGAGGGGCGGGGGGGGGGGGAGCTTTGAATATATAGTATTTTCTTTTTGTTGTTCTTTGAAATGCATTTTGAGTTCAAAAGATTTCTTGCCGTTGTTTGCACTGTTAACATTTGAGCCAGTGTGTGTACAGTATGTTCATGTTTCAGTGTGGTTTTGCAAGCTATTGTGTGTTTGTGCGCACTGTCACGATGCTTTTTTGTTTTGCCAGCTGTGCTTATATTCTAAGACATACGGTAGACTAACTCTTCTCTGTAAGCCTACTACGCATGTCCTTTTGCCTTCTTCTTTCTCTTTCTGTTTTTGTTTGCCACGAGGAGGTAGGCTAGGAACTTTACCAAAATGTAGTTATTAGCCAGTAAGTTTGTTTGTTATTTATTTTACAATAAAAATATGTTTTTTAGAATATACCTCGGGTTTATTGTTCTTAATTGTAAAGTATACTCCAAGGAAAAACCACACTTCAACCTCCTTTAAACACAGGGCTGAATTTCCAACCCTCACATGCACCAGAAAGACAAGATGCAAACATGTTAATGGAAAACAAAAACTTCAGATCATTCTAATTGCAGGGCATAATTGCATTCATTCGGGGCTGTCTGAGACACTGAAAAAGGCAATTAACATTGAAAAAAAAGCAGCTTCAAGCAACTTCCATGAAGTCACAGATAGTCCTTAACTTACAACCATTCATTTAGTGACCGTTTGAAGTGGGGAAAAGTGACTTATGGCCATTTTTCACACTTATGACCATTGCAGCATCTCCGTGATTACATGATTAAAATCCGGATGCTTGTTAACTGGCTGATATTTATGACAATTGCAGTGCCCTGGTGCCATCCCCTTTTGCGTCTTCTGACAAGTAACGTCAGCGGGAAAACAGATTCAGTTAACAATCGTATTGCTAACTTAACAACTGCAGTGATTCACTTAATCACTCTGGAAAGAAAAGTCATAAAATGGGGCAAAATTCACTTAACAAATGCAAATGTTGGGCTCAGCTGTTGTGGCCATAAGTCAAGGATGGCCTACTTACATCCTTGCATTATACTTACATTGGCATGTTCATGTAGCCAACAGGACGTGAGCTTGACATGATTTGAGGAAGTCCTTACATTTTTAAGGGGACCACACCAAAAAGGCAATTTGCAAACAACATTGTCCACATCAATTTCAATTTTAATGGATTTGTATGCTGCCCAATCCCGAAGGACTCCGGGCGGCTTACATAAAAACAGTTTAAAAAATATTTAAAAATTTAAAATATAAGATAAAGCGAATTTAAAAAAAGACACAACATGCACTCAAGATCAGCAGCCCCAGGCCTGCAATCCAACTTGAGTATTCAAATAAAACTCCAGGACCGTTTCGTGTCTGAAAAGCTTACTGTTTCTTGAATACGTGGCATAGTCAGGTCGAGGTAAAACTGACTCTGAAATTCTCAAGCCCCAGTTCATAGTATTAAACAATGATTTTCCCAACCAAATTCCCAGGCTTCCACGTAAAGACCAAGCAAAGCAGTTATCTTTGTTATGGGAACCATCTGCCTCAACTGCGCATCTGCTAAGACATCCTTGAAAAGTTTCCAGACTCTCCCAAGAGGAAGAAGCTGTAGACGTGGAGCTTTAAAAGTTTCGTTTCTCCAGTTAACCCATTTGTAACCAACACCTCCCTGCCCCTTCCTCTAAGGACGAATTGAAACGACGAAGCACGTAGCTGCCAAAGTTTCACTCTTGAGAGATGTTGGGCAGAAAAAAACAGTTTCTTAATTCCACCTTATCTTTTATTACCTTACCTTAAAAAGAAAGCCTCTTTAAATTGATTTCTATATCAAGTTCAGCTAAGAGATCAGATAATTCAGGCAAGACTGTGCTGAAAAAAAGATACGTCTTGTTAAAAGAACTAACTGCAGGAAAGGAAAGTGGTTGACAGATCTTCATCTGCATCATCTCATCAAGGTAGCATGTTTTAAATTATCAAAGCATTATAGATCTGTTATCCCATCAGATTTGATGATACCCCCTTTAAGACAGAGCAGGGTTAGTGCCATTCCCCTTTCTTTTGATCTTTTACATATAAATATGCATAGCCCATAGCTCTCTCTCTCTCTCTCTCTCTCTCTCTCCTTCTCTCTCTCTCTCTCTCTCTCTCTCTCTCTCTCTCTCTCTCTCTCTCAAACACACACACACACATACAAACACTTTCTCTCTTACCTTCTGAAAATTCTGATGAAAATTCTTCTTTCTTTTGGCAATGTTATTATGGATATGGGGGGGTGGAATCCTTAGCAGTACAGTAGAAGCCATAAACTTCATTGGGACCACAAAGGGAAAAAATATTGTTTCATATTTAATTAATTTAAACAGGGATGGGCTGCTGGGGCTTCGCAGGGGTTCAGGAGAACCTCCAGCTAATATTCTGTGCATTTCGCCAAATCCCACTCCTAGCTGGCCCTGCCCACCCGCCCCATCCCTCCCAGGAGTCCCCACATGGCCCATTTTGGATGCAGGCAAGTGCAGGGCACATGCAGAGGCTCGGAGAAGGTGAAAAATGGGCCTACCAGAAGTTCCAGAGGGCCTCCGGAGCCTGGGGAGGCTGTTGTCAGCGTTCCAAATATCATCCAGAATTAAATCAGAGTTCAAGGCATAGCTTTCATCAAAGTTCCAATTTAATAAGAGAGACATGTTGGTACAAACTGTGGAAACCCGAATCTGAAAGCTTCCTGGGTTTCCACCCAGTATTTCTACCCATTTAGTTCCGGTCAGGTGCAGAGATGCGGAGACAAAAGATGACCTTGGGCTTCTAAAAAGGAATGTTTTATTTTGACAACACCACATTCTGCTCCTTACTATTTCCCCTCCCTATTCCCCACTAATGAAACAGCATAGTAAAATAATAGAAAATGTGGCAGGCCAAAGATCCTAAAAGGAATATGACTGCAGGCCTGATAGCAGATTGCACCCTACAATAGGCTCGAGGAAAGATTCCGGAGCCCGGGGAGGGCAAAAACGCCTACCCCCCGCCATGGTGCAGGAGGCTGGCTAGGCCACGCCCACTTTGACCACACCCACCCAGCAACTGGGCAGAGAACCCCTTGCTAAAATTTTTGAAGCCCATCCCTGAAATTAAGTATATTAATGTTACATTAGAGCTTAGGCCATGCTCTTGTTTACATGAAGCTGATAGACAGGCTGCCAAATTATGATTTTAACATAGATTTGGTTATTTGTCGTTATTTTATTCCAGGACTTTTAACTGGATACTCTGCGTATTTTTTTTTAACTCTGCTGGTCTTTGTTTCTAATAAATATTCAGAATCTGAATCCCCTTTATGGATCGTTCCATATCCCAGATGCTAATGAAATAGACTCATGAACACACAGAGCACATGGATGGAGGGCATATGCAGGCTGTGAGAACATATAAATTTGGGGAGGATAAGTAAATAAGGGGGGGAGGAGAATTCTGTCTTTTCCTATATCTTCATATATCTATTCACGCAAGTGGGCAGGCCACTGGAATGTGTGAATGGAAAAGATGGAACCTGCATTTTTGTTAGTTTATTTATTTTTATTTATTTTATTTTTATTTATTTTATTTTTATTTATTTTATTTTTATTTATTTTATTTTTATTTATTTTATTTTTATTTATTTTATTTTTATTTATTTTTATTTATTTTATTTTTATTTATTTTATTTTTATTTATTTTTATTTTATTTTTATTTTTATTTTATTTTTATTTTATTTTTATTTATTTTATTTTTATTTATTTTATTTTGTTAGTTTTTGTTAGTTGCGAAACCCATGGACAACATTCCTCCAGGCCTTCCTGTCCTCTACCATCCTCTGGAGTCCATTTGATCTCACGCCTACTGCTCTTCTGATTAAAATAGTAACAGCTATTTAAAAGAACAACATTATTTTTTTGTTAAAATGGTAGGAAAACTTGGTGCTTCATCAAAAACTCTCGTAAAGCCTTCAGAATGAGTTCAGTCCAAAAATCAGGAAAGATTCACCTTTTTAAAACATAAAATGTTTCTATGATTGGCTAGACAATTTTCTCCCTGCCAGATTTTCTTTTGCTTTGCAATTTTAGTTTGACTCCCTACGCAGTGAGCATGGCTGTTTGCTTTCAATCATCATTATGATAGGGAAGAGAGCTTAATTCCACATCTGATTTTTTCCATTAACCTATATGATAAATTTATCAATTGCATTTTTAATGAGGGTGTCTCTTCATCTCTTCTTGGAAGTTTTATGTATTAATCAGCTATTAACTACTCTCCTATCACATCTGATCTGTTTAGATGATATTTTGAGTTCATCTGGAGGTGAATTATGATACAGGGATTTCTTTATCCACAACTCACGCTCGGTGCTTTTAGGTTTTACCCTACAACCAGTTGGAACCTTAGTATAAATGTCATTTATCTGCATTTGCCATGTAATTACAAGAAGACCTTGAGTTACAACCATTCATTTAAAGATGATTCAAAGTTAAAATGACACTGAAAATGTGACTTATGACCAGTTCTCACCAGGGATGGTATTCACTTACTTTTCTTACCGGTTTGCAAATGTGACTGTGTGTGTCTCAATGTATGCGCATGGCTGGCTGCACATGTGCTTTGGTCTTGCATGCAGCTTGCACGCATGCGCGCAGCTGGAAAACGTACCTAAATAGGATGGCACAGAGCTGGGGCAATGGGGAGGATGGGCGGGGGTGGGCCCAACATGTATTTACAATGATTACAAAGTTCCGGGTTCATTTGCAACCTTCCTAGGAAGCTTCTGACGATGAGGGGTGGGGGGTGGGGGAACCAGTTTCACTGAATAGCCATATGAGTCTATAGTGATTTGCTTAACAACTGTGGTGCAAAAGGTCATAAAATGCTACACGATTCACTTAACAGCAGCCTTGGGTTTGATTGTTGCCGTAATTCGAAGGCTACCTCTAGCGCGAAGGTCTTCAACAGCATGGAGATAGGAAGAGAAGCCCAGCCCATCTCAGTTTATGCTTTAGTAAAAATAGGTGTAGTTTCATTTCAACAAAACATAACACATTTCTTTGCAGTTACCTTTAGTGGTAAGACTGCAAATATTGAAGTTGTCACTCATACTTTAATATATTAAAGTACTCAAGGTTAAGTACTTATAGAAGATGATTTTAGCATATACAATATGAAGAAACAACATTGGATAGAAAATCCCCCCCCACTGCAACGCACAATTGACATTGCAATTCAATTGACATTGAAAAATACAAAATTGAGCGGGTCCAGAGATATTTCACAGGAAGAGTAATCTTTTGCTCACAATAGAATACCTTATGCCATCAGGCTCGAAATTTTGGGCTTGGACAACCTTGAACTTTGCCATCTATGGTCTCACATAAGCATAGTACACAAAATTATGTGCTACAACGTCCTACCTGTCAACAACCTCTTCAGTTTCAACCTCAATAATACACGGGCAAACAATAGATACATAATCAAGCGGTAAATGGCTCCAAACTCAATTGCAGAAAATACAACTTCAGCAACAGAGTGGTCAACGCCTGGAATGCTCTACCTGGCTCCGTGGTTACATCCTCAAACCCCCATAGCTTCAACCTTACACTATCTACCATGGACCTCACCCCATTCCTAAGAGGTCCATAAATTAGCACACAAGTGTACCTAATGTCCCTGTCCTACTGCCCCTATTTATTTGTCCTCATTTCCTTTGTTCATGTCCATGTTTATACTTATGCCTGTTATCTTGTGCATGTTGGACAAACTAAATAAAATAAAATAAAATAAATAAATAAATAAAATGTCAACTTTTCCCTGCATCTTAGAAAAACCACCTGGATTTGATCTGCCCCATGCGATATGGACAACACTGAACCAAATTCGCACTGCCCATGGTAGATGTACCCTCTATATATGGGGCAAAATGTATTGCACAATGTATTGTAGGAAGTTATCACCCAGCCCTCTCCCAGAAAAATGAAATATCCTAGGAAATATTGAAAAGACAGAATATTTCTCTGGATGTGAAAAGAAAGAAACATGTTTTAAAAGACAGAATAGCTGCCTGTAGCTTCCTGCCCATCCCCACTTTATTAATGGGCCATTAAGAAGGCCAAGCTAGTCCCCTTTACATAATAAAGACTTCAGCTACAGGAAAGCTTGATAATATTGGCCCCAACTGACCACATGGCATCTGAGAACTCAACCAAACCTGGATTCAAAACACAGCCCAGAGAGTTGCCCCTGCATGGCCCCATGGGAGTCTGACAACCAATCAGAATACATTTCTTACACAGGAACAGGAAACAGAGAGGTGGGACTGAACAGGTTATAAAAAGCCTAGCAAGACCCTTCCTCAGCCCCTTCTCTCTTCTTCTCCACCAACATTGAAGCATGTGATCACCTTTTCTGTTCAGGGCTCAAGCCATGTGGCTCTGTCCAAAAATAAACCATCTTTCCAAGCAGCCTCCATGTCTCCAGTGTCTTTTTCCCCACTTGGAGCCGAACCCAGAAGGACATTTCTTTCATCAGGATCTATGGAGATTGTCAGTCATCCAGGTCATGGTTGACCCCCCCACCCACCAAATGCTTTTGCAAAAGGTAAATGGGCTTCCTTATTTTTCTCTTTCCTCTGACGTTTCACTTCTCATCCAAGAATCTTCACCCAAGAAGCAGAACTAAAAAAAAAAAAAAAAAAAAAAAAAAAAGCTTCTTGGATGTGAAATGAAACGTTTTCCAAGAAAAAAAGAAACAAAAAGAAAAATTCAATTCCCTTTTGGAAAAGCACCCTTGGGGCAAAATGCCATCACCAAATTGTGACTGTGGGGCTGAAAACAAACTAGCCAACATATTTTGTCAGATTACCAAATCAGAGCCTTTAATGCAGATTTTGCTGATTTCTGGTTGTGACAAATGAAGCAAAAAAACCTTCAAACATCTGTAATCTAAACACGCGTTTATAATATTTGATATTTATATACAGTGTATCTTTTTTATCAAAATGTGACAGGAATGTACCATGCAATAAATAAATGTTAACAATTCTCTTGCCTGCCTGCTTGCCGCCGCCTTCTTCCTCCTCCTCCTCCTCCTCCTCCTCCTCCTCCTCCTCCTCCTCCTCCTCTTCCCCCTCCCTCCCTCCTTCCCTCCCTGCTGGATAATTGATCGCCCATATGTGTGAGACTCATCTGTGTATTCTGGGGAAGATCTTTGACTATTGACTTTTGTACGCTTCTAGGAAACTGAGAAAAGCAGAATCCTCAGGGAAAGTCCAGACTGACAAGTTAGAAAGGTGCACATCTATAATTACGTCAAAGTTTAAGGCTCCCTCCAAGGTCATGGACATAGTATGGGTTTTTTCCCTCTCCCATCTCAACCCTTCACATAGTTCCAAAAGGACGCACGCTTTTTCTTTTATTTATTAAGCTTTTTATACGTATTCAATATCTGCAATTCTTTGCCATCATTATGGCTCTATTACTGACCTTTCATTTCTCCGTGTGCTTTGTACCCCAGTTAAAACAACCCTCCCATATAAAGATGGGTATACATGAAAACGCTTTCATATCTTCTGTCATTCGTCTCAAGTCTAAACATTCCTTCAGTCTTTTTAGCCGTCTGGTGATTTTTATTGCTTTCCTTTGTTTCAGTTAACTGAACAAACATGATTTGAGGCAAAATCTACCCAACACAAAATAGTCTGCTTACATCAGAGGTGGGTTCCTACCAGTTCGCACCTATTCGGTAGAACCGGTTCGTCAAATCTACCGAACCGGTTAGAAGAGGTTCCACCAGTGGACCCGGAAAGCAGGCCACACCTACAGAAGAGGTTCCAAATTTTTTTGAAACCCACCACTGGTCCTTGGATATGATTATTCTACACTATCATGCTCCTATTTATAAAACTCAGTGCCTCTGTGAAAGGTAAGGATGACTACTGCGTTTGTGGTGCAATCAGAACATTGCGTGTGTTGAAGTTGTTTTAACGCAAACCAAAGATGCCTTTTAAAAACAAGTTTGCATCATATTCTTATGCATGCCAGTGCTGTGTCTGAGGTAATTTAAGGTGGTTCTGACAAGTGTCGTCGGCATCTTCATATCTGGTCACATGGGCGGCAAGCCACTCCCATCCAGTCACATGGGCGGCAAGCCACTCCCACAAAGGAGGCCACACCCACAGAGTAGGTTCGAACAATTTTTGAAACCCACCTCTGGCTTACATGTATGTTCTTTCAAGAGTAATTTGTTCCCTCAAAGATTGGGGAATTGTTTGGTTACGTCCCTAGTCTTTGCTATTAACAGCATAATTCACAAGGTGATGGATTTGACTGTGTAAAAATACACATTGTATTTTTTTTTAATTTTTCATTCTATTGAATTGTTTTATTGAAGCGCCAAGTCAGGAAGTTCCAACTGCCCAAGGAGCTGCTGATTCTGTTCTGCAGAGGAATTATTGAATCTGTCATCTGCTCCTCTGTAACTGTATGGTTTGGTTCTGCAACCCAACAAGACAGACAAGGTACTTAAGAGGATAGTTAGAACTGCAGAAAAAAACAATTACTACCAACCTGCCTTCCATTGAGGACCTTTACACTGCACAAGTCAAAAAGAGGGCTGTGAAAATATCTACAGACCCCTCACATCCTGGACATAAATTGTTTCAACTCCTATCCTCAAAACGATGCTGTAGAGCATTGCACACCAAGGCAACTAGATACAAGAGCAGTTTTTTCCCAATCACCATCACACTGCTAAACAAATAATTCACTCAACACTGTCAAACTATTCACTAAGGCTATGTTACTATTACTATTAGTCTTCTCATCATTCCTATCACTCATCTCCTCCCACTTATGACTGCAGGACTGTAACTTCGTTGCTTGTATCTTTATAATTTGTATGGATATTGATTGTTTCCTGATTGCTTATTTGTACCCTATGAAGTGTTGTACCTTATGATTCTTGACGAATGTATCTTGTTTTTTTAATTTACACTAAGAGCATAGGCACCAAAGACAAATTCCTTGTGTGTCCAATCACACCTGGCCAATAAAGAATTCTATTCTATTATGTTCTGTTCTATTCTATTCTATTCTATTCTATTCTATTCTATTCTATTCTATTCTATTCTATTCTATTCTAATCTAATCCAATCCCTTCATTTAAAAAAAACAGGGTACAGTTGCATCCCTTCCATCCTTCATGGTGTCCTTCTGTCTCTTGGTTCTCAATGAAGGTATGGAATCTATTTCTTTGGCAGGATCTCAAAGATATTTCCCAGTTTCAGCTCTACTTCTTTTCTTTGATCTGATAGAACTTGATTCTCCCTCATCATCTGAGGTGTACAGTAGTTGCTCACTGTTCAAATTCTTTGACTTTTTATTCTCCACCTTCTCTAAGCTTACACTTGGAATAAACATATGCTGCAGAGGTGGGTTCCTACCAGTTCGCACCTATTCGGTAGAACCGGTTTGTCAAATCGACCGAACCGGTTAGTAGAGGTTCCACCAGTGGATCCAGAAAGCAGGCCACACCTACAGAAGAGGTTCCAAAATTTTTTGAAACCCACCACTGGTATACTGGATGGTTTTCAAGCAGGAACATAAACACGTTCGGATGCAAATTGTCTTTTTTCATGTTGCTTCATAAGTTCCACCCAAACAAACCTTTATTTTCCTTACAACAGAATAACAGAGTTGGAAGAAACCTTGGAGATGTTCTAGTCGAGCAGGAAACCCTACACCATTTTAGACAAATGGTTGTCCAAGCTCTTCTTAAAAACCTGCAGTGATGGAGCATTTACAACTTCTAGAGGCAAGTGACTCCACTGGTTAATTGTTCTGTTGAAAGAAATGTCCTTCTGGGTTCAGTTCCAAGTGGGGAGAAAGACACTGGACACAGGGCGGCTGTTTGGAAATATGGTTTTTAATGGTGGACAGGATCACATGCCTTGAAGATGTTGGGTGAAGAAGAAGAAAAGGGAAGAAGTGCTGAGAGTGCCTGAGCTTCATACCCTCTCTGGGCTTTTGAATTTGAGCTTGTATTCTGATCGGTTGTCAGACTCCCATGGGGCTATGGCAGGGGCAACTCTATAGGCTGTTCTGAGTCCCAGGATTGGTTGCCTGAAGAGGTAGATCTTTGTTATGTAGAATAGACTGACTCAGGCCTTAATGGCCCATTGACAAAGGTGTTTGTGTGTGTTGGGGGAGTTTCTGCCTCTCTTTTAGGGGAAATATTCTGCCCTTTTTAATATTTCCTAAAATATCTCATTTTCCTAGGAGATGGGTGGGTGCTAACGTCCTATAGTTCTAACTGTCAAGAAATTTCTCTCCTTATTTTTTTGTTTGTTTGTTTCAAGTTTTTAGGTATCGCTAAATGTATGGAGACATACAGTAACTGATCTAGTCCCATGCATTTGCCTAATGCATTTTACAAGTAATTTCCAACACATTTTTAAAATGTAACTTGTAATTCAATCTAAAGCTTCTTGAGTTTCTCATACCTTGCAAAATTGACCACATATACCTTGACCTTACATGTACCATATTATTATGTCTTTCTATATACCTTTACTGCTGCTATCCATGTCTTTCATTTCATAAAATGAACAAATGAACGAATAAACAAATAAATAAATGCAAGTAACTGAACAAGTAACCCTAACTCATTCAAAAGTTATTTAAATCATTACTGCATAGTGTATTAAAAGTTATTTATTTATTTATTTATTTGTCTTGTATGCCACCCACTCCCGGACAATTTCTGTGGAGGTAGATGCTTCTCAGCTCCCCCCAGCCTGCTGGAACAGCCAGGACTTGGTGGCTTTGCGGAAGGCCTGGAGGGTAGTAAGGGTCCGGATCTCAACAGGGAGCTCGTTCCAGAGGGCCGGAGCTGTAACAGAGAGGCATTATGTGTTTAGGAAATATTTCCTTAGATTTAGACTGCTTAGCTACTTAGGCTATTGTTAGTTCCCATTACATTGGACGTTCCTTCAGTTGCAGAATTCTAAAGAGAGAGAGAGAGAGAGAGAGAGAGAGAGAGAGGGAGGGAGGGAGGGAGGGAGAGAGAGAGAGAGAGAAACCTAAAATCAACCTTGTTTATAGTTTTATAACCTTTTGCCAAATAATTACCTTTTGACTTTCAGAAATAAAGATTAAAAAAGCATTGATTAATGCCATTGCCTTTTCCTGTACTATTTCCTCCCCAATTGATTATATTTGATACATGCTAAGAATGGGGGATTAAATGTAGCGTGAAGAATTTTTCTTGGAACGAAGTTCCCAGTTCATATCTCAATTACTGTCAGTTTCTCTTCCTTTCACCATTTGTATCGTGCAGATAATAATTACTCTCTAGCAAATATTTAAGGATTGATGAGATGATGTAGTAACCTCAGCTACCAATGGCTTTAATCAATTCAAAGCAGATTTTAATTTGATATTGTTTTAAATTTTTGCAGCCTGACAAAATGTTGCCATTGACCATTCATCGTAACAGTCAGGTAGGCAAGTATTTTTTGTTGTTAGTTATGAAGTTGTGTCCGACCCATCATGACCCCATGGACAATGTTCTTCCAGGCCTTCCTGTCCTCTACCATCTTCCAGAGTCCATTTAAGCTCACCCCAACTGCTTCAGTGACTCCATCCACCTCCTTCTCTGTCGTCCCGTTCTTCTTTTGCCCTCAATCTTTCCCAGCATGAGGCTCTTCTCCAGTGAGCCCTTCCTTCTCATTAGGTGGCCAAAGTACTTGAGTTTCCTCTTCAGGACCTGGCCTTCTAAAGAGCAATCAGGGTTGATCTCCTCTAGGACTGACCAGTTTGATTGCCTTGCAGTCCAAGGGAGTCACAGGAGTCTTCTCCAGCACCATAGTTCAAAAGCCTCAATTTTTGGGCGCTCAGCCTTTCTTATGGTCCAATTTTCATAGCTATACATTGCAACTGGGAAAACCACTGGGAACTGAAAATTGCTCCAAACTTGATTGCAGAAAATACAACTTCAGCAAAAAAGTGATCAATGCCTGGAATGCACTACCTGACTCTGCTGTTACATCCTCAAACCCCCACAACTTTAACCTTCAACTGTCTACTGTTGACCTCACCCCATTCCTAAGAGGTCTCTAAGCCCACCAGCGTGCCTAATGTCCCTGTCCCCATTTATTTGTACCCATTTCCTATGTTCTTATTCATGTTTATTCTTTCTTGTTATTTTGTACATGTTTGACAAACTAACTAACTTAGTAACTAACTAATTAACTAACTAACTAACTAACCAACCAACCAACTAATTAACTACTGTATTTTTAAGAGTATAAGACGCACCTTTCCCCCTCTAAAAGAGGGTGAAAATTTGGGTGCACCTTACACACTGAATGTAGCCCACCTACCCACCAGACCCCACCCTTTGGCCTCTGGCTCCCAGCAATTTATCTCCTTGTAGCAAATGGGGAAAATTGGGCTTGCGGAGGCTGCAATAGGCTATAGCAGTGATGGTGAACCTTTTTTGGCTCACGTGCCATAAGTGGGAGGAGTGCAGGGGGGTCGTGCCACACCCATAACGCAATGTGCGACCCCCCAGTGTGCACTACAGGCGCCCCCCATTTTTTGCATGCTTTTTTTGCCCTGCCCAGGCTCCAGAAGCTTTATAGGAGCCTGGGGAGAGCGAAAACAGCCTCCCCACCCCCCTGGACACCCTCCAGGGGCTTCAGGGACCTTCAGGAGGCTTCCCTGAAGCCTTTGAAGCAGTCAAAATGACCCTCCGAGCAAACCGGATGTCTGTCCCCAAACTTCGGGTTTCCCTGTAGGGCCGGTTTTTGCACTCCGGAGGCTTCACGGAAGCTCATGAAGCCTCCGGGGGCCTCCGGAGGGGGGGGGAGGCTCTTTTCACCCCCCCCCCCAGGCTCCTATAAAGCCTCTGGAGCCTGGGGAGGGCGAAAAATGGCTTTAAAAAAGGGTGAACTCAGCTGGCCAGCTGACAGGGCAGCACCTCGTGTGCCCTGACAAATGGCTCCGCGTGCCACCTGTGGCACGCATGCCCTAGGTTCATCACTGGGCTATAGAAATCCCTGCAGCCTGAAACAGCTGATGATTGGGAGGCCCACTTAAACTGAAAGTGAAACTTGCTGTTTGCTCCACGAGGCAAATTGCTGGGAGGCAGAAGCAGATTTTTTTTTCTTGTGCTAATCAGACTGTTTGCTTTTCACTGCAAGAAGGTACGTCAATAACTATAAATGCCTATAGAATGTTCAAATTATTAGACTTATTTTTTAAAGACTGCTTTATTATTAGACAGCTTAACAAAATGAAGAAGCTTTTTTAAAATAAATGCTTGATCTAAAGAGGCCCGGTGCTACTGTATCTTCTTTTACATAGCAGAGAATAATGTATACTTCTAGAAAGCCACATCAATTTTAACAGCATCTACTGTATACATGTATAGTCTGAAATGTAACATCACATACTGTATATTTTCTGTACTGTTTGCTGTTTGTTGCAAGGAGGCAAATTGCTGGGAGACGGAAGCAGATTTTTCTGCTTGTTTTCTGCCTTGTTTTCCTCCCCAAAAGCTAGGTGTGCCTTATATTTTGGAGCGTCTTATAATCTGAAAAATATGGTAACTAACTAACTAACTAACTAACTAACTAAACGAATAAATAAAAGCATAGCCTTGACTATTCACACTTTTGTCAGGGAAAAAAGAAAATCAAGCCATAACTGGAAAGCCACATCTATTGCTGCCCATCTCTGGTTTTAAAATGGAAATTTTCGATACCCGCCAGTCATTACGTGACCCTGACATTTCAAAGTGAAGACTCTCCAGCTTTACTTAGAGTCAGAGGGCCGTGCCCTGCCGCCCACGCTTTCCTCCAGTTCCGACGGTGGCTAATTTCCTCCTCCTCATATTTGAAACAAAGCTAATGCCCTTCTGAACAATTAGCCTCTTTCTGTTAAAGCACGCCGGAGGCGGGGTTGGAGAAAGGAGAGCCTGGTACACAAAAGGCTGTGGCTGTGTATAGGTGAGGACTAAGCAGAAAACTGTTGTAGCAATTTGCTGAACACGGGGAGGCTCATTGAGGATGCCGTCCTGAATAATACAGGCGAGCTTTGCTCATCTTTGCCTTTCGTCTGGTTGCAGAAAGAAAACTTATGAATGATTCATGGCCTCCCCAGCTGAGGAGGGCTTCAAAGGGGAAGCTTCTGATTGGGCGTCCTGTGTGAATTGCCAAGCTGAGGAATCCTGGATCCCCCTCAGCACTGGAGGGTTGAGGAAGCACTTTCATCTGAGCCTCTAAAGTGTTTTAGGTCACAGTTCACCAGGAGATAACGATGCCGAGGTACATTTGGAATTAGCTGCCGAGCTACCTGCGTGGCGCGGTGTGGAGAAAGTGAGTCGGTCTGAACTCCCAAGTGACTGCTGAGAATCAATTACTATATTCTGAATACAAGCTTGGCTGCAGGGTATAAACAGATGTCAGAGGGTTTTTTTTACCTCCCCCCCAATCAGACCTCAGTAATAGAAGAGCACTGTCAGCTTCATTTTGATATACATGTGATATATATATATATATATATATATATATATATATATATATATATATGTGTGTGTGTGTGTGTGTGTGTGTGTGTGTGTGTGTGTGTGTGTGTGTGTGTACACACACACATATATATGTTTTTATATATATATATATATATATATATATATATATATATATATATACATGTTGCCAATTTGCATGATTGTTTATTATGCCTCTAAACAAGCTGAATAGATAGATAGATAGATAGATAGATAGATAGATAGATAGATAGATAGATAGATAGATAGATAGATAGATAGATAGATAAGATACATAGACAGACAGACAGATAGATGATAGGTAGGTAGGTAGGTAGGTAGGTAGATGATAGATAGATAGTAGATAGATAGATAGATAGATAGATAGATAGATAGATGCAGTAAATAGATACAGTAGATAGATAAGTAGATAGATAGATAGATAGATAGATAGATAGATAGATAGATAGATAGATAGATAGACAGACAGACAGACAGACAGACAGACAGACAGACAGACAGACAGATCAGGTAGATAGACAGATAATAGGTAAGTAGGTAGATGATAGATAGATGGATTAGATACAGTAGATCAATAGATACAGTAGATCAATAGATGCAATAGATGCAATAGATAGATAGATAGATAGATAGATAGATAGATAGATAGATAGATAGATAGATAGATACAGTAGATCAATAGAGACAGTAGATAGATGATAGATAGATAGATAGATAGATAGATAGATAGATAGATAGATAGATAGATAGATAGATGATAGATAGATAGATGGATGATATAGATATCCCCATGTTTCCAATTTGCATGATTACACCTCTAAACAAAACTATATTAAACTCTGGGTAAATAATAAAAAGAGCCCAACTGAAATCGGTTTAGGGGCATACACACCTTATCTCTTGCAAAGGTAATTAAAAATAAAGACTCCCCCCAAACCAAATGTGTTACAGCCATATGAAAAATACGAAAGGAAAGGGGTGGGGACTGTGAGTTTTTCTTATACTGTATCACAAATAATGATGATATTTCAAAGAGATTTAAGCTTTCATTTAAAGCATGAACTTTTGAAGAAAAAGTTTATTACTTTATTACTTTTATTACTTTCAAGAAAGATGGAGGAATTTGATCAAGATGACAGGAATTGCCCTGATCTACAATTTGTGTCATTTCTTTCTGTTTAATTTTATATTTCCATTATTTAACATAAAAGGGCATTTTTTCTTATATACGTCATCAATATATACGATAAATAATGTGCAAAAGACATAGTTAAATCATCATCTACATCTTCCACCGTCATCTGCTTCCTGATTTCACAGATTCATATGGAAACAGAATAGACTTATAAAATGAAGACACCTCTTGGACCCAAAATACATCAAACCGTGACCCGTCAAAACCACGGTCGACAAAACTGCGCTCGACGAAAGCACGTACCTGACGTCATCAGCAGCGCGATGAAAAAATTAAAAAATAAATTAAATTAAAATTAAAATAAAATTAAGGCAAGCCGATTCACATAAAGGTAAGGGTTAGGTTTAGGTTTAGGGTTAGGGTTAGGTTAAGGGTTAGGGTTAGGTTTAGGGTTACGTTAAGCGTTAGGGTTAGGTTTAGCATTAGGTTAAGGGTTACCGTTAGGTTTAGCGTTAGGTTAAGGGTTAGGTTTAGGGTTAGGTTAAGGGTTAGGTTTAGGGTTAGGTTTAGGGTTAGGTTTGGGGGGGTTAGGGTAAGGTTTTCGCTTTAATTTTAAATTTACCGCTCACAGCGCGATGTTTTCGTCGTGCTGTGATGACGTCACGTACGCGCTTTTGTCAAGCGCGCTTTTGTCTACCGCGGTTTTGTGGTGGAACCACATCAAACCACCCACCTTGAGCATTTTCAGAGGGATCCATGAAATGTATATATATAAAATATAAAATGCAGTGGAACTTATTTTTTATATCTATCTATCTATCTATCTATCTATCTATCTATCTATCTATCTATCTATCTATCTGGGTCTTTTCCCGTGTAAGTCGAAACACCGTGTGTGTGTGTGTGTGTGTGTGTGTGTGTGTGTGTGTGTGTACGTGTATACATACATACATACATACATACATACATACATACATATATATATGTTGCATTTGTGCTGATAAATAAATAAAGGTAAACAGTAAAAATAATGGCTTTCTGTCTGGATGGTCTCTTGTGATGAGCCGATAGACAGAGAAAGGAAGCAGTATGCTTCCTCCCATATTTGGGAGGGGGTTGTGACACTATATATATATATATATATATATATATATATATATATATATATATATATATATATATATATATATATATATATAAAATGTATTGTATGTATGTGTGTATGTGTGTGTGTGTTTATATGTATATATGTATATTATGTGTGTGTATATTATATGTATATAATGTGTATACACATATATACATACATACACACATAATATACATATATACATATACATATGCATATGCATATACATATACATATATACACACACACACATACACACACATACATACTATACATTATATATATATTATATATGAATGTATGTATGTATGTATGTATATTAGATTTTACAACAATATATATATATTTAAAGTCACAACCCCTGGTATGCCCAAATATGGGAGGAAGCTTACTGCTTCCATTCTCTGTCCATCGGCTCGTCATCCAGACAGAAACCCAATATTTTTACTGTTGCCTTTGTTACATTTGTGTTTATCATACATTTATTTATCAGCACAAACATAACACACACACACACACACACACACACACACACAGAGATACTGTATATGTCAGTCCATTTTGAATACATAAGGGAAAAAAGAGTCGTGAATGTTAACAAGAAAATTATCTGAGAATCTTTCAGTTAGTCTCTATCCAGGATTGATTTCAATTGTTAAATTGTTAAGATTAAGTTGTTAAATTGGGACTCAATATGTGATTTGTTGGTTTTATTTTATTTATTTATTAAACTTACATGCCACCCATCTTACCTCATCAAAGGTGACTTTAGATGCAATTACTTTGGTTTTGTGACGGGGCAGGGCAAACGAAAGCCCTCCTGAAAAATACCAATTTATGAAGAAATGTAAAGAAATAGTTTTTAAATAATCATAAATAGTTCTGGGAAGAAATTTCAAGTGTTCATGCCAGGAACGAAGGAAGAGAATGAATCAGAGCCGTAGAAAGTTGGAAAAGAGAGAAACCAGACCATGTTAGGCATATTTAAGTATTTATAAATGATTTCCTGAACTTTGATGGCATATTATTTAAATAGAGAAAACACCAACCTATAGATGGGACCAGTGGTTGCTATACTGGCAACAACAATAGCCTGAGGCTAATCTAATCAATGCCCATCTAAGTCTTTAGAAAAAATATCTCTGGCATTGACATTTTCACTCCCTTTATAGCTTCAGTTTTCCCATGTTCCCTATCCACCAACGTATAATCCAGAATGTGATATATATAATGGAGAGAGGAAATTGAGAGAAAAAAAGGATCTCTCTGCCCCATTGCTGTTATCTATGTAGAGGAGAAAATACGAAATAAATTTAAATTAAAAAGGGTTTCCTCAACTGGTTTAAAGAGTTCCATCAGAATATGAAATTGAACCTTCTTGCCTTCATTTCTTCTGCAGGAAAATCCCCCAATGCAGCTTGGCTTGTAGCTTTATTGCTGTTGCTATTTATTTCTCTAAAACATGTGTACCAGGAATGAAATGCTACTGGTTCGGACTGATTTGCCCAAACCGGTAGCAAAGATGCCAGCTGTTTGCCTGAACCGGTAGTAAAAAACGTGCTACTGGTTCAGTCGAACCAGTTTTCCCGACGATCAGCTATGCTGTGCGATTTATATTAGAAAGCAGGAAAACCTGCTTTCTAGCTAATCTAAATCACATGGCCCAGCGGATTTCCCCCTTTGCTCTTTGCTTACCTCACTGTTCGCTTACTCGCTTGCCCACCGCGTTCAGTAGCAGGCTCCACCCACCCGCCCGGATGTCATTTGGACGCTCTGTGCATGAGCAGAAGGTCTTGCGCATGCACGGAGGTGACACGAGTGAGCGATAAGCAGGGATTAACACCTGACAAACAATCAAGCAGAAAACTAAGGAACTATCATAGAGAGACCCATACACCTAGCAACCTTGGCTGAGCAAGTTACTGTATATAAAGGGAGCAGTCCCTACATTCTCTTGCATTGATTATGTTGAGTAATTGAATGTTTCCAAACAAAGAACCAAGGTCAGAGAACACCAAGGACACAACAGTTGAACCTTGAGCTCTATACCATATACTCCTCCTCTATTGGAACCAGTTAAATATGAATTTCTTTTACCAAGAGCATTTTGCATATTAAACTATACATATTAATTGATCCAGAATGCTCCTTCCAATTTAGACCTTCAACTGTGCCAAAAGAAGAGAAGTATTGTTTTCATGACATGTGAAATAAGTACAGGCACTAAAACCATCAAGCTAAGAACCAGATTTCTTACACATGTACGAAAATTGATAACTTTTGACAAGAGTCCATAACTTTTCAATGAGTGATTATGAATTAATGCATAGGAAAAGGGAGCATGTTCCAGAGACCAATAATTTTGATGCATTATATTCCCTGTCTTCAAGGATGACTATAATCATAAGGAATTGATTTGCTTGGCCCTCTTCAGACTGGTGAAGGCTCTAACTTCTTCTTTTCCTCATTCTCCCTACTATAAAATCACAGACCCTTCCAGTTAACAAATTCTTCTGAGACGTTAAAGCACATTGTGGTCCCAGCTATCATTAAAATATTAAACTTGCCTTGTTGTGTGAATGTGACAAGTTGAAGTGAGGTGGGAATCATTTTATCAAAAGGAAGTATGTAACTCATGATAGCAATAATAATAACAATCATAGAGGAACAATGTTTTATTCCCATCTTTCAGATGAAAACCAGTTTAAAAAACCATGACTTCTTCCTGATTCAGAACCTGTGTTCCTTTCCAGTATATAAGTAAAGGCTTCCCTGTCCAGTTGTGTCTTATTCTGGGGCACAAAACTCATTTCCATTTCTTGGCAGAGGGAGCCAGCATTGTCCGAAGACAATATATGCAGCCACGTGGCCAGCAAGGTTATATGCCAAAGGTGCACAGAATAACCTTCCCACCGAAGTGGTACCTATTTATCTACTCTCATTTGCATGCTTTTGAACTGCCTGGGTGAGCAGGAGCTGGGACATGGAATGGGAACTCACCCCATTTCGTGAAGCTTGGGTCTCAAACTCAGGCTGACCGCTCTTTGGCTGCCAAGCTCAACATCTCTAATCACTGAGCCATTGTACCCTCAGTCAATCACTTTCAAGTGCAATCAATTTCTCTAATTAGATACTATAAAAATGAACCCTGCAAGTATAGTCTTTCCACAATCTTCGAATAATTCTTGTACGCGTCTGTATTCTAGACCGCTGCACCACTCCTTTGATAATAGAAATTTGGTTCTGTTTTTATTTATTTATTTTTAATTTCTAGCCTCCCCATCTCACCCAAGTGACTCTGGGCTGTTTGCAAGAGATGTCCTTTTATTTATAAAACCCTACAGATACATGAATAGAAGCACAGCTTAAAAACAGAGTTAAAATGGTAGCCTTCCTTTCATTGGACGTATTGAAGCAACAGCTAGTCAATAATCTCTCTGGGATGATTTCACTGGAATACCTTCATGACAAGGAGGTTGGATGACTTCCATGTGTTCTGAGCTAGGCTTCCCCAGCAGCATGAAGCTGAATCCTTGTCCCGATAAATCTCTTTTATTTCATTTACAGTGAATTCCTCTCCAACAAAGTCTTTCCTCTCCCACAGTCTTTCAAGATAGTTCACAATTACTGACCTTTATCAGGCTTGGAGAGTCGCCAGGCTGATATCTTTCAGATGTTGCAATACTTGGCAAGAATGCAGGAATGAACTAATTATCTCCTGCAAACACCCCTCCCCTTTTGCTCCTCTTTTATTCCCTATGGGAGGGGCCATTTACCGTCCAACTGTGGCCTTACTCCCAAGTCGATCCTTGTTCCTTAGCTGTTCCCTTTGTCTGACAACTCAGCACATGAATACACTGGAAACAGGCTCCAACTGTTCTTCTGCCCTACTGATCTCTGACTCCGAAGGCAGCTGATAACTCTCAGACGGTCCTGGCCACATCTCTGCCTCTGACGCAGAACCCTAATCAGAGCCTTCCTCAGACTCCAGGACGGTTCCACCACAAAACTGCACTCGACTAAACCACGTCCGACTAAACCGCGTCGCTGACGTCATCAACAGTGCGGAGACAAAAGCACGCTGTAAACCCTAAACCTAAAATTAACCCCTAAACCTAACCCCCCTAAACCTAACTCTAAACCTAACCCTAAACCTAACCCTAAACCTAACCCTAAACCTAACCCTAAACCTAACCCTAATCCTAACCCTTAACCTAACCCTAACCCTAACCCTAACCCTAACCCTAACCCTAACCCTTAACCTAACCCTAACCCTAACCCTTAACCTAACCCTAAACCTAACCCTAAATCTAACCCTTACCTTAAGTTGAATCGGCTTGCTTTCAAAGCGCTATTTAAAGCGCCCTTCTTTCTCCGCGCTGGCTGTTGTCGCCCTGTTGATGATGTCAGCGACATGGTTTAATCGGGCGCGGTTTTGACTGGTCACGTTCCAGGACTGGCCCATGTTCTCCACAACCTCCTCACTGTTCAAATCTGCTGCCAGCTCCACTGGCTCCCAGCGAGCCAAAACACCATGACTTACTGAAACATTTTGGATGATCAAGACGTTGACTTTGCTAAATGTCTATGGAGATTGTCAATCATCCAGGTCACAGTTGTCCCAAAGCTTCTTTTTCAAGCGGCAACTGGACTTTCTTGGTTTTCCTTGAAGACGTTTCGCTTCTCATTCAATAAACCTTTTCAGTTCTGGTTGGATGTTGGGGAATAGAAGGATTTATATTTCATATTATATTCTCAGTTTTACCAAACGAAGACAAGATTTTCTTGGTGGTTTTATTTGCAAAGAAGAGATTTAGAAAGAGTCCACCTGACTTCACTCCTTGGTTTTTGCTGCCAGTGGGATGTCACTTCACACCAGAAAAGTGTCAATATTTGATCTTCATCATGCAAAACAGGTACATCTCCGAGATAATAGCATGTTTCTCTGAAAATAAGACAGGGTCTTATTTTCTTTATGAATTATGAATTATGAAAGTTTATTTATATGCCGCCCTTTTCCCTCGGGGGACTCAGGGCGGCTTACAACTCAAAGGGGGGGGGGAAACAAACATTTGACATGTAAAAACAATACATAATTAAAAGCACAACATTCATACCATTCGGGTGGGTTACAGTCTTTAGCCCCAGGCCTGACGGGATAGCCAGAGTTTAAGGGCTGTGCAGAAAGTCTGGAGGGTGGTGAGGGTACGAATCTCCATGGGAAGATCGTTCCACAGGGTCGGAGCTGCCACCGAGAAGGCTCTCCTCCGGGTAGTTGCCAGTCGGCATTGACCGGCAGATGGAACTCGGAGGAGGCCTAGTCTATAGGATCTGATCGGTCGCGTGGAGGTAATTGGCAGTAGGCGGTCTCTCAAGTACCCAGACCCACTACCATGAAGGGCTTTATGGGTGACAAGTAGCACCTTGAAGCGTATCCGGAGATCGACAGGTAGCCAGTGCAGCTTGCGGAGGATAGGTGTTATGTGGTGAAGCGAGGTGCACCCACAATCGCTCGCGCGGCCGCATTCTGGACTAGCTGAAGTCGCCGAACACTCTTCAAGGGCAGCCCCATGTAGAGCACTTTAGAACCCCCAAATAAGCGCTTGGCCTTATTTTCAGGGAGTCTTATTATTTTTGAGGTGCAGGCGGTGAGCGTGGTCACCTCATGGCTGCTGCTTTGTGGCAATATTTTTAGGGAGGGCTTATTTTCAGGGGAGGGCTTCTTTTGACACATGCGCTCAAAAGCCCAATTGGGCTTATTATCTGGGGAGGTCTTATTTTCAGGGAAGCAGGGTAACAAGATGAAATCTTTTTTTGCGGGGGGGGGGGGGGGAGCCTGATTTCTATATGTATTAAGGTTGCGTTTACACAGGCAATCACTTCATCTGCCAGCAGGATGAAATGCTACCACCCAAAGCAAATTTTGTTTCAGATGCAGCACAGTTCAATCTGGAGCTGAAAAGAAAGAACGGACAGCATGAGGTTAGATCTTCTGAGGAAGTGAGACATGGAATGTCTTTCCTCTTTATTCTACAACACTGGATTTTTGTT